>NC_034418.1:8851597-8899097 GCF_002078875.1 Numida meleagris | reverse complement strand
ATCTGATTTGCTTTTTTTCTGGGTTTGGAAGATATGGGCTTTTTTTTTTTCTTTATTTTGGAGGGATGTAATATATAAAAGATGGAAATGTCCTCTTTTTGACTAAGGTACTGTAATTCTCACAACATGAAAAGTAGCTCAAAGAGAAATCTGACTGGCCCCCTATCCCTCTTCCTTGTTTCCTACAGTGCTGTATCCAAGACATGCTTTATAGGTGACTGCATACATCATGCAGTGCTCTAAGTGTGTCTTTACAAGTATCCTGAATGCTGCTTGAGTATGGAAATTACCGACAAAAGAAATTAAGAGCAGGAACCCCATGATTAGACTAATGCATTGATCAAGTCAATTCTTCTCTGTTTCACTGCCAACACACCACATATAAAAGCGTCATTAAAGAAACTTTGCTGTCTCTCCTACTAATGGTCTACAATTTGAGCATGCCCAGATGATTGACAGGCTGTGCCAGGGCTGCCTGTGTTGTCTGAAAAAGCCACATCGGATCAGCGGAAGCTTAAAGCAAAGCATAAATTATAGATATATGTCTGTTTCTTTGATGATGTGAGACTAGTAGGTGCATCCCACTTCCATCACACAAAGAACCACACTTTCATGCAGCTTTTTCACTTTGTCACATCACATTTGAAAAAACAACAGTGAAAACATAAATGTTCTATTTTTTTTAACAAACAGCCTGTTCAAAGCCAGTTTTGAAGTTCTTCCGTTTCTGAATTAATTAAATATAAAATGTGTTAAATTGCAAAGTTCAATGCAGAAAGGATTGTTGCTTATTTTCTATAACTATTCGTCATCACAGCTAACTGTTATACATGTTTCTGAACCTAAGCCACTGAACTGGAATGCTCCTTGCATTTTGGCCATTTGAAACAAAGGTGTTTAGAAGGCTCTGAAAAGGGAGATTCTTTTGCTTTGCAAATTTTATTGTGAAAAGGTTATAGAATTTTATTACTTCTAAATTATAGAATCTTCGGTAATATTAGAACAATGAATTTGGGCTCAAGATAATGCTTATAATTATCAAGCATAAGTATGTGTAATATATTTATGTAATAAAAGAGAGACAGATTGTCATTATAATCTTACCCTGCCAACATGAAGAATACTGCAGACTTATTGTAATATTAACAGATGAAATGCTACCTTGTTTGTTGATGTCATTTCTTTACCAGAACAAAAATCTCCATTATAGATTAATTCATGACTTTGATGGTTGTGGCTTATAGTGAGCCAAAAATAAGAATGTGTTAGTGTTCGGTCATATAAGAATTACTCTACAAATTACTTCTTCATTTGCAATTTCAATGAAATGCTTAAAGTATAATTCTAGACAATATAGGATAGATCCATTACATACTTCTGAGGTACTGCAGGAGAGAAAGTTGATAGCACTTGACTGAAAAGGATAACTTTTTTTTAAATGTGGCATTTTGTCTCAAGTATTTAGTATTTGGGGCTTTCCTTGTTGTCGCTGAATTGGTTCTCCAGCGGTACAGTAAAGTTTCCTTTCATGCTTTGCTGATGTCCAGTTTACTACATAGAAATAGCCGATTGAGAAAAGCATATTTGTACTTTGTAAAATACCCATCTTGTATCATTTCTTTTAGAGAGCAGACATTTCCTTTTCCCATAAGGTCTAAAGATCTGTAAGTTGACATAATTCTGCACAAATCACTGCGGTAGTGTAACTTAGACTGTCCAAATTCCCCCTGGACTGTGGCCTCTGTAACTGTGCCATCACTCACTTAACTTCACCTCATCTTTAAATAAGTTTAACCAGAAGGGACTTGTTCAACTCACCACTCTTGAGTAACGTGAATTATTTATATGATCTTCATATGTGTTCGTTAAGCTCTATACAGTAAGCCTAAGTGTAACTGTTTATTCTGTTCATCCGTAAGTGTGTTACTCCAAGCTTTGAACTCAGGCTAACCACAACAAAAATCTCTCTTTTTTTGCTGTTCTTTGATGGAAATCAGCATCATTTTTTCATGTTGTACAATGGCAGCACTGTTGTCTCAGACTGGCACATTACCACGGGAATGCACAGAGACATTTCACGTGCTCGGTGTTGTGTGTTGCCACTCTCCAGACCACCTTCCCCTACTGCTTCACAGAATCAAACCTACAGGAAGCAATGTGCTACCATGTTGTACGGCATAAACATGCCACTGCAGCGGCTGTTGGGGAGCTGATGATTGCAGCGGTCCTTTGTTATCAATTCCCTACACTGTCTGAGGAAGTGCTCTTTTTGGAGGAATACTAAGCATTGTGAAACAAGATTTCTGTAGAATTGTAAAGCACCTCAGTAAAAAATGGAACCAAACAAATGCACTGCTTGAAGTGCAGTACTAAAATGTATTCTCCAAAAGAGACCAAGTAGTGAAAATAGCATTTTAAGAGCAATAATGAAAGTGCTATAGGTTTACAGATGATGCTAGAGAACTTGTCATTGTCCATTCAGAGGCAACATTTCTGGTTTGTAATCATAAAACAAGTGCACTAATACTCATTTGAAATCTTTAAAATGGGATGTGAGCAATTATTTTTCTAAAATACACCATAAACTTTAGTTTTCTTTAGTATGTACGACCTACTTCTGCTTTCCATTTGAAATTTGTCCAGAACAGCAGTGTTTATACTTGTCCTGTTAGAAGTAGTGCCAGAGGGACCTCAAATGCTTGAGTCCTGCTCCATTCTTCTTTGGTTGGTTTTCCTCAAACATAAGCTATTTTAACACCTCTGTAGGTCATAGGATGAATAGAGTCCACCGAATCAAACACTGTACCTCTTTCAGTGTGAAGTGTGCTCAGGTTAGATCTTGCTTAATTTATGAGCTGTGAGGCAGCCATGAAACTGTAGGGATATGCATATTGTCAGAGCTGGTTTAATTTTTCAGAAGTAAGAGGATTTTCTTTCTTTTTGGTTTTGTTTTGTTTTGTTTCATTTTTTGTTTGTTTGTTTGTTTCAGAACTGAGAGCATTTTATTCTGTTTTTTTGGGGGGTTTTTTTGTGTTTTTTTGTTGTTGTTGTTTTTTTTTTTTACCAGAGCTAAGAAAATATTATATTTCCTCCCTCCTGTTTTCTCTGGATTGCTTGTACCTCGTCATATACAGTAGGTTTCCTCCCTGGCAAAAAAAGCTACACATGTTCCATGGTTTTCTGCTCTTCTGAACTGGAACATGTTGCTGTGTGCTGTTAGGAGCACCTAACTTTGGAGGATCTGCAAAAGACAAGATATTTAATGCATTCCTTTCGGAGGTCTATTTCTGCCAGTCCCTTAAAACCAACTCAAAACTCTCCCTAATTATAACAGGACAGGTTTGTGTCTACTTTCAGTCAATAAGGCTTTGTTCTGCCTCAGGGATTCTACTTGTACCTGATGATATAATGGAGGAGAGGAGAAGCAGGCATTAGTCATTTTAATCCCTAACTATCTTTCATTCAAATGAAAGCTGTGAAGTGATTGGTTGAAAGGAAGAGGTATGCACATAGTACTGCTAAAGGAAACACTGCGCTGAGAAGCTCTGCTGAGAAGTTCCCTGAGCTCCACCTCTATTTCCCATTTTTCTAATGCTTTGGGATTTGATATGGGGCCAAAAGCCAGTGTATTTTGAATGGTGGCCTTTCTCTGTTCACAAAGCTCTGGTATATTGCAGGAAGTTTGGATCAGATTGGGTTTCCTACCTGTTCAGGCTTTGGCAATAATTAAGAGCATTACTTTTTGTATTGTCTTAGTCAACCACTGTCTCTGTAGTTGATGATATAGCAATTGGCCGGAACCAGGAACTTAATGAGATGAAACAAAGGGTAATATAGGACTGGCCTAAACTGAAGAACTAGTTAAAATGAACAAACAAACAAAAAATCCTCAATACTATACTGAAGCAAGCCTGGGTTTCAAGATCCTTATTTTTTTTTTTAACTTCATAGCTCTGTTGGTTTATTTAGTTCCAGAGCTGAGAAGCTAACTCTTGTACATAAAATTTTAAATGTGGCATGGTAATTATTTGTCATTAACGGAGTGTATCTTTTAGTTTCTTGAGGGTCTTTTTAGAAACAATCAGGATGACCTTATAATTTAAGAAACATGTTTCTATTTTTCTTGGTTAAACTTTCTAAGCAAATGTTTTCATAGTGTAGCGACTGTTGGTTGGCTACACCATTGCCAGGTCTGGGTCTAAAACTTTAAATTAGAAGGGTTGCATTAAGGATGGATACTACATTAAGATATTGAAGTTTACATTGTTTTTGCAATATTTAAAAGTATTGGGATTTTATTGTTTAAAAAGAAATTAATTTCTGAAGGTACTCAACTGATACCAACAGTTCAGCCTAACCGTGCTCCTCAAGACTCAGTCTGCAGCCTGTAGCTTAGAGGCAAGAGCAGGAAACCAGGAGCAATAAGGGAGCAAAAACATTCTCCTTGCTTTTTGTATCTGGGTCATCTTAATTGATCCCAGCAGACTTAACCATTGCTGGGCTACCTCAATCAACCCACCTACATCCTCACCTGGAGGAACTTGCCTCTTTCCTAGCAGCTGAGGCAATACCTCTGGGGAAGAAAAGGTTTCTTCTGTTACTCCAGGGAAGACTTTTAACCTCTTCCTTGCCATATACGTTGCTGGGGCAGTCACCATTTGGAACAAATGACAGACCAAGTCTTGCACCTTTCATTCTACCGTATTTTCTTTTATAGTCCTAGAAAGGAAGTTGTGTACTCTACAGCTGGAATAGATACTTTCAATAGCTATATATTTAATTGGTTTTCTTACTACTTCATGCATTTAGCAGAGTCCTTAATGTCTTTCTGAAAAATTTGGCCAGCAAGAGCACTAACTGCAATGCCTTTAAAATACATTCAATTTTAAATTATAGACAGGTGGTCTGAACCTGTGCTAAAACAGACAAAAATCACTCTTGACCTGAATAGTTAATGTTGAGATTAGAAAAATGTTGGTACCATTTTCATGGTTACTTCAGAGCTTCTTATGTATTTCTAGGTAGAATAGACTACTGCAAAAAATCCTAAAGCTGTTTAATAAATATGGCTTTTTTTTTTTTCCAACATTTTAGCTGATTATCTAAAATGAGGAAGCATTAAAATCTCTTTGAGAAAGATCACCGATGTACAATTTGTACTTTCAGGTCTGGCTGTGCTTTTGATGGTGTCTTTCATCTCATGTATCGTCCACTTTCCACTATAACCAGTATTACTTTTTTTTTTTTAATTTTGTTTTTATATCAGTGTTTCAGGTGTTCCCTGCTCTCCAGAACACACCTATACAAGCTGTCCAAGCGGCCGGTACAGTTCAAGGGAGTGTTGCCAGCAGTACAGGTTCAATGCATACATACACAACATTAACGGTGTGCATTCTGCTTCCCACAGCTGCACAGCTCTCATGTGAGTCATTTACAGTCACCAAGTTAAGATGAAAAAAATCTTAATATTGTTCTTATCAGTTACAGTGATGCTAAGAACAGGCCTTGGGATTTCTCAGAGGGAGGTACCCATGTTTGTGTTGTTTCTGCCTCCAGATAAGCTTCAGCATTTTTGTGTAGATAAGCTTTAAATTCTTTGTGTTTTTGAAGTCTATGTAGTATCGTGAGCTTGGTTTTATACTACTGCAGTTCAGGCAGCAATCCTGTTGAAAAGATGAAAGGCAGAAACAATCACAGCTCTTGAGTCATTGTAGCTTTTAAGCAGGATGTAGCCAGCCTCTTGCTTCAGCAGAATGACACTCAGAGTCAGTACAAGATTTGAGGAGAAATGTACAGTGGAAGCCTATCCCAAGCACAGAAAGCACTGCGAAGCTCACTGCCTGCCACACTTATAAGTGGTTACTGAAACTGAAAACTGAAACAATTCCATGTCTGATGCATTGACCCCTGGAAAACAGCGAATTCGGACTGCATTAGAAAGCTGAGAACTGATTGCATATGACAAATCTCTTAAAAGTAAAATAAACAGTGTAATACAGTTGGAAATTTGGTGGGGAATTCTAAAACAAGTGCAACAAAGGGTTGTGGCTGCTAAGACTTAAGAATTCAACCTCATTTCCCTGAAAAGAAAGTAACAGTCAAAAAATTATCTTGGTAGCAAAAATAAAGGAAAGTAGTGAGACACAATCACTTGTGGAAACAATACTTTTAAGACCTGATCTTAAGAAAGGAAATAGAAGGTTCACTTGAGACTTACTGTTCAGTAGCAGACCCACACTATTACATCAAGCAACTGGTACAGTTGCTTTAGTTTGCTTATGTCATAACGAATTATGTTTGTAAAGCTGATTAAGAGAGAGCATTATAGGTGGTAGTCTGTTCTAGCAAATGTCATCAGAACCTGTTTATGGTTATAAAATCTCTATAGCGCAGTGAGAAAAAAAGAGTTTAGCTCAGAGCCTTTAAGGAAGCATGTTCACAATAATTGCACCCACCATATAATAACAAGCTCTTCCTACTTGCTTGTTCTCTTCCAGTGCCCACTAATGGTATAGTTCCTTGAAGATGTTCATACAAGTCATATCCACACTAACATTGCAAATAGGTGCCAGCCTGCAGGTAGTGTACAAAGACTGCTTGCCCTATTTCACTTATAAGCAGTTTGTTTAGAAAGATGCTATATTTTATTCCAAATTTAACTTTCCAAAGGATTTTAAATTTCTCCTTCTTTTAAATGTGTTTAAAATATCCTGTCTAGAAATTATCTGGTACTGCTGATATTTTGTTCTACTGAGCTATTGTTTTCATTTTGACTTGTCTTTTCCTTTCTTTTGAAATAAGACTCAGACTAAATACCAAAATTCTTTCACTGCATATAATGGCTGAGTGCACTAAAATATAAAAACCTTGATTTAAGTATTTTTGTATTCAAAGATCATAGGCAAGTGTTCATTTGAAGGTTCAGTGGCATTTTGAAATGAGAACATCATATATAAAGATGTCAGAGATGGAGCCTCCCACAGTGAGGTTGAAAGCAAAAGAAGAACAGAATGAATAGAAGAGTTTCTAGGTTCCAAGGAATTTTAACATCTCATTACTTTAGATTACTCTACATATAATTTTCAAATATTTTGTATTATAGACTTCGAATGTATTGGTTAAAATTACTTCATGCCTGACATCAATTTAGTCTTATTCATTATCTCCCTTAAATAAAACCTTAAAAATAGCTGGTTTCAGTAAGTGAGCAATTTTCTGATAGATGTAAATTCTTCAACATTTCCAGAGAGATCTTGCTGTAAATGAAAACAGAAAGACTAGGAGGTAGCCGTCCCTCAGCCTTCCTTCAGCAATCTCAATATATGCATTTAAGTTACTTTATCAAATGACAATTATAATGATATTATTATTTGGTATAGTCAGTGCTTTGATTGGTGTTCCTTCATCTTTGGTAATCTAATACACTGTGTGATACAACTGTCGTCACCTGAAGTGGTACTGGATTTTGAGCACAGGTGGACAAATGCTTTAGTTGAGCTACTCCTGGTAGTGAGACTGAGGTCACCAGTGGCATTGTCAGTCACATCTCTTCTTAAGTCTGTGCCAGTTTCCATCTCTTATTTCTATGGCATGGCTCTAATCTGGCAGTAAACAAATGAGGTGTCAAAAGAATATCTTATGCATTTTCTTTCTTATCTCAAGTTTTTAAAACATCACGTTAGAACGTATACCACAGGCTTTGTACCTTCCTCGGTGTTATCATATTTGATAATATTTATGTTCTTTAAAAATTAGAATGCAACTTCCAAGTCTTCTAGAAATCTAAATGAAGTAAATATGTTCAAAAATCTAAAATCATAGAGTCAGTATTCATACAGTCACATATCCACAACACCTATTGAAAATACCAAATGTACAAACATATGTATTTATTTAAGACAAACACATCTGTCATTTACTATGAAACACTTTTTGTATTTGAAAGAGCTTATAAAATAATTAATTGAACTCACATCTGCATCCCTTCTGACATTGGAATTAAATATTCCAGTTGTTCTATTTTTGGGGTTGTTTCCTATTGCTTGAGAGAACTACTGTGTTCTAGATACACCAGAACACCACTCCATGTCCATTGCAAGGGACTGACTGATGCTGAATGGAGGAGCAAAAAGGAGGAAGAAGTAAGGACGCCGTAGAGGACAGAACCACCTTCCTCTTTCTTTCATGTCTGCTGGGAAAAAAATGAGATGATATCCTGGGAAAGATATCAGACAGATTTTACTTCTGTTAATATGGTGAAGCACTGGAAGATGCTCCGTAGGAATTATTTACGTCATCTTGTCCCAAGGAGACTTTAAGAACAGGTTCAATAGTGTCTGTCTTAGTGAGTAATAGAGGTGCGATTCTCCCACAGTGCAGATGGCTGGATAGGGAGGGGGTTGTTAGAAATAATGGTCCTTTTGACACAGTGAGAAATTTGGTGTGTGGTGATAGATGAGACATTTTGAGAGTTGATATTAATCAGTCAGTTCACAAATATTTGGGAAGCTTTGCTCTGGAAGGTCCCTTCAACTCACCATTTTTGCTATGTATTGATACCTGCCCAGGCTGCATGGCAGCCCACCAACGTGCCAGGCCTGAGCATACTCCCCAGTGAATGCAGAGATGGGAGAGAGGGGAATATGAAGAAAATAGCGGAGGGAAGAGAAGGAATGAGCTTCTTAAAAGGAAACTCACTGAAAAAGTCTGACAGCAAAGGGAAAAAAAAATCAGATGCAAAGGAAAGAGAGAAATACAATCTGAAAAAGTGAGAGTGGACTGAAATTGGTTGTGAGCAGTTTAGTCTCAGAGAGCCCCATGAAAAGCCATGCCTTGGCACCTGAGAGCTGAGATTGCAGCACAGACCTAATGTAAGAATGCAACCTTTCTAAAACAGTAATGTTACAAAACCTTCTCCCATCTTGAACAGCGCTTTATTCCTCATCCTCTTCTACCAGCTTCTGAGGAGAATTTTGCTTGCTTATTATAGGCAGAGTTGCCAGTGCTTACAATTTTACCGTGAACTTTGAGGTACTTGATGCTTTATTTAAAGCCTCAGCTCCTGCAAATGCAAAAGGATTTTTTTTTTAAATTAGAACAAAACTTTCTGGTTCTCATGATTGTGTAGGAAATCTTGCAAGTGTGATCCAAAAAATATACCTTAAGATGTAATCCCTCAACATTCAGAAGTCATTACAAGAATATAAAGAACCCAAGTGTGCTGGGGATTTCTATTTCTTATTTCTCGTGGGTTTTTTTTGTTTGTTTGTTTTGTTTCCTTAGTTTTGTAGTGATTGTGCCAATGTTCAGGATTTTGTAAAGTCCAGTTGATGATCTGTCAAAGTTTGGCATGGTGCATGTATAGAATGAAGGTTTTAATGATATTCTGACTACAGCTTCCTGTTAGGAGCCTCACAGATAAAATGTATTTGACATTTGAAAATCTTTGGCTGATTTCAGAAATGGAAAACACACAGATTTGTGCAGGAGTGTGAAAATGAGTAACAGAATCATCAGCCTCAGTTGTGCCTTTATCCTGGTTCTAACAATAATTCCCTTTATTCTCTCTTTCTGCCCAAACTTACCTTTGCCCACCAGGCACAGGACTAAAAACGATTCCTGTTTGGGAGAGGGCAGGAACATAATGTGGATTTTCAGATTTCCTTTATGCAGGTTGTTTCCTGGCCCTTTTCCTCATGAAGATAACTTAGAAAATCCTTACTAAAACCGATCAAGAAGGTTGAAAGCTTGCCTCAGATTTTTCTCCCCTACAGCTTATTCAGAATTATACAGCAGCCTCCCAGGATTGGGCTTTGGGGTCTGCAGGCTGCTCGAATCGAAGGCCAAATCCTCAGAGGTTCCAAGCAGCCTCAGCTTCAGATTTGGCTCCTTGTTAGCAGTGGCTCCCAGCAATGTCTGGAGCTCCTACAGGGATCGGGACTTAGTGGCTTTTTGCAGCTCCCAACAGGCATTTTTGGGGGGGTGATGAATTTTTATACTGAAGTTCCTCTTGCAGTAGAATGCTTTCAACAGACCGCTTGGTCTGCAAGAGCTGGAATCCTTTATGTACTGCTAAAATACTTTACGTGCAGCCAGATGTTGTGAAGAATCAGGGTCTTACACAGCTAGATAGAGCAGCCTGATTCTGTTCCCCATCTCAGTGTGACTCTTGATTCTCTTGCTTGGGAAGGAAAAGTTTTTTGGGAACCCTCAGCCTGAATTGTTTCCCAGCCCTCTCCCAGCAGTGCGCATGGCCGACTAGGAATGGTCGGCTGCCAGACCCCCAGATCCAGCACCCCTCCTCCCCCGCTCCGTCCTTGTCACAATCACCTCTCGAAATGCTTTATTCATTACGTTTTCATTGTCTTGAATTTATGCACTGCAGAAAGTGGGCTCCTAACATTATGAATGTTGCTTTCAGTCTGCTTGGCATGTCATTTTGCTGCCACAGACAGAACTTTCCCCTTCCCTCAGACATTTTCTGCTGGAAACTGGATTCCAGTTGCTGTTTTCTGTTCCAGTCCATAGAAATACTCACCATTTAATATTCCTGCATATATTGAGATCTATAAATGATTGCTGAAGAGAAAGAAAATACGCTGTGACACAAAGAGCCACAATAAAACTGTGATGTCAAATTCTGATCGCACAATGGTAAGAACTGGTGGTACCTGGTGAGATCAGTCATTACCCAGTGTATGTAAGGTGGGCTGGTGAAACAACATGCTACTTGCTACGTAGAAGCTTCCATAAGCTACAGCTACATATAGCATGTGTGGGTGTAGGCAGCATCACTAACTGCAATTCAAGAAGTGTAATTAAAACCAAATTTCCTAAGAAAGCCTCTTTCTGAAAAATTATGTCCTACTAATGCAAAATCAAAAGTGTTCTGAATAGTAATATAAGTATACTATACATTGGCCTTATATAAAGATTTTGATGAACATACCTCAAAGTTTTCTGAGCTGTGTCATTAACTGTTTTACAGACGAGAGCAGAAAGCTGAAGCGAGCAGCCCAGGCTGGTGCTGCAGGTAAGTGGCAGAGCTCACTCAGTGGACTGTTGACAGAGCTCTTGGCTCCCTTGTGCTTACCTTAGAAGTCTTCAAACAGTAAAATGAAAGAGAAAGGGACATGAGAGGAAATGAAACCACATAAAGATAACTAGTCAGCCATCTCTTCCTTCTCAAAATCACAAAATAAAAGTTTCATTCAATCTCAACAAACCCAGATGTCACCAATTAAGAGCAGAAGGAGGAACAGGCAATTCATGCCTTTTGTTGTTGTTGTTTTTTTTTTAATATATTTTTTCTATTGAAGCCATACACATACACATTGCGCAGATCAGATTAATATTGCACATTTCCAACTTTTAGTCTTTGTTTTGCATTAACACCCTGTTCTGTGTTTGCTAAACAAAAGCTTAAATACAAATAAAATTCAGAATACCAAACAACAACTCTCCAACACTAAGAAACTGAGCAAACCAGCAAATCCTGTCCCATATCACCATTTCCATTAATGGTGCTGTACAAAAAGAAAGAAACAAGTGAAGAACAATTTTCACTTTTTTCCAACAATTCTCGACACTCTAGTGTTTTACTCTTTTCAAAATACCAGGACAGAATTAGGCCAATTTTTGTGTGAAATGTCCGTATGCCCATTTCATTTACCTCCTTGCAAATCTGAGTGCTGTGCTGTGTAAGTTAGGAAAGTGGAATATGTGGGGATTTTCAGCTGTCCACCTTTGTCTGAACAGAGCCGGGCTTGAATGCTAAAAGCAGCTTAAAATGTCACAGTGTTGACTACAGCAGTCCATAATTTGTAGGGTTGGGTCATGGAGTGGAAACGGGATGCTTGATGTAGGCGTGTAGGCTGCAGTAGGCACATGGGAAGGGAAGATGCTCTATTGCTCTATGGGATCACAGAACCCCTGGGTACGTGGAGTCACCTGGGGCAGCCTGAACTGAGCCAGCAGGGCTCTGAGGGACAGGTGGCAATGTGCAGCATTCCAAAGGAAAATGAATGTGGTTTGTGTATTTTTTTTTCCTGTTAAATTTGTCCCACCTCAGAGCAGAGCCATGAGGCTTTGAGTTGGGGAGAGTCAGTCCCTCTTCTCAGCATCAGCTTGAAACTTAGCTTAGATCTAGTGTGTTGTGAAACTTATGCTTCAAAACTCTGGTTATCTTACAGCAGTATTGATCCTATGGAGCTCCATTAGAGTAAATCATGTAAATCTGGTCTTGGAGTGAGGAGAAGAGTTTCCGGCATTCAAACATAATGAAACACACACACCACATGTGTGTTCTGGCATTACAGTTCCATTCACAGATTCTACCCCTAGTTTTATGGAAATGTTCATTCAGGTTCATCCCTCCTTAAAAGTAAATAAAACCTGGGACCGATTATAGTTTTGCATCAGTCACGTGAAACTCATGAGTTTGTCACGAGTCCAGAGGAAACGTGGGAGTTTCTTGCTGAGATTTTCAGTTCACTTGAACTTGAAACTCAGAATGGAACTTGGGGGAGGAGTGAGTGAACACACACGGATCCAGAAGAAAGAATATATTCAAACAAAACCTCATGAAATGCAGCTCCCAGTGGCTTTGCAAGGAATCCTCACTCAAAAAATAAAAACAAGTCCAAGCACATTCCTCTATCCTGAAAGCCTGACTTTACACTACTGGAAATCTCTTTCCACTATGGGCAATGCCATTTGTTAAAAAAGGAAAATGTAAGCTACTTTGCTCAACAAATGTCCCTCTAACAGCCTTGAAAACAGAGGGAAAAGTATATTTTAATTAATTTATAAACAAAAGATTATTTCCTGCACTGCCAGCAAAAATCCTGTTTGCTGACAAGGTTCTGGCTTCAAACTTTATCAGCAACTGGCAGGATGAGTCCTTTTATGTAAATGAACTCATTATTATTAATTTCTGCTGGTGCTGAACGATTTATGAACTGCTTTTCGAATATGGAAAAGTGGTCCATGAATCAGAGGGGAAAAAATGTTCAAAAAGTCCTGGGTCGATAAATAACAGTACTCATTCATGAATCCCTCCCGTGGTGTCTTTTATCTTCAGTAAGGAGGAGATCAAAATGATAAAATAGTAATGTGCCAACAAAAAAAGACTGAGTGGGCAGAGACTTGTAACATTGTCCTCTCCAGGCCCTAATGGGCAGCGGTGGGAGGCAGTCCTGTCCTTCTCGACAGGCAGCTACGTGCTATGACTCCTGCGGTAGAAATGTACTCCGAGCACAGTAGAGTCTTTAGGACACTGTGGAGTATACAACTGAATTTACATTGCACCTTTTTTTCATGTTTTTTTTCATCTGTATTTGAAGGAATCAGGCTGAAATATCAAATATTGCAAGTACCAGGGATGGACTGTGGCCACGGAAGTGCTGCTTTCTCCCTTAGGAAATTCTCCAGTGTGCAAGTGGTCCCAAAGAACAAACTCAAATTTATCACCTATATAATATTATTAAAACTACAGAATTTGTGCCGATTTTTATTATTTCAGGACTCAATATTAGGGCAAGTCTATAAAAGTGAAGTAGTGAAAGTGATAAAAATCTATTCTCTGGTTAGTTTTCCTTTCTACAGTTTTGATGTAGGAAGAAACTACAACTGCTCGTTGTGACTATTTGCTCTTAAATACCATTGTTCATCTGAAAGATCTTTCAAGTCTGAGTCATTTAAAGCTCACAACATCCTGTGAGGTATGAGGAATTGTAATAGCACTAAAGGAAAATGAAGCCAGGATAAATTTACATGCACAAGGTCCTGAAAAGAATTTGGCAGACTCAGTAGTCAGGGTTGAAGAATTGATGACTTTTCCTCCTAAAACCGATAGCTAGAAGTATCTTTGAGCAGATGAAAATAAAATGATAGAATAGTAGCTGTTTCTTAAACATATGCATAGTTCATATTAATGTGTTGTCAATTTTCTTTATTTTGTATTGCCACAGGATGAAATCTTATACTTCTGTGCCTGGCAATGAAGTTTTAATCACCTCAATATACATCGTTCCACAATATATATTTTTCTGTCTACCAAAGACATAATGGCTCCTCCTTTTATGGGAAACCAGGATTTAATCCAGTAAGTCTGTGAGAATCAATATTCTTGTGAAATGACACCATGTTGAAGTTATTTTATGTTATGTTGATGGTTAGCTAATTTTGTAATGGAGACGTTTCTTCTAGAAGCAGACATAGTATAATTTAGTGGTAAAAACGTCAATCACAAGGGGTTGAACACTTATGTCAGGGCAGGAAAAGGGCAGATTTATTGATGGAAATGTATCTATATACTCCTTGCAGCACTTTGACCTGAAATATCCATTTTGGTTATAATTTTGTTTTGTGAAAATGACATCAACTGTAATCACTAATGCAAAAATGACACTGGAATGCTTTGTTCCACAGGCCTGATTTAAAAGTCTTGCTGCTGTTTGTTATAGTAACGGCTTTTCAATAGCAAGCAAATTAAGGCACTCATTTAACTGCTCCTTTTTTGTGTTTGTAGGATTTTGTAATAGATGACAACCTCGGAAAAAAAACAGTGTTCTTTTTTTCTACTATTTAAGATTGTTTAAACAATAAATATATAGCATGTTTCATAATGACATTGAAGTAACCAAGAGAAGGAGGCATGGTGCTCTGGATAATGCTATATGCGGATGTATTCCTGTGTGGCTTTTCTTCCCAATGCCAGTTAACCACCCACCCAAAGCCATAAAAAACAGCAAGAGGAATGGGTAGGAGAGGATGGAATAATGTAAGTACAGAGGTTGAAAAAGAATAAGTGACAAAGAAGGAGACAAAGAAATAAAACAGTCCAGAGCACAGGGAGCATAGGAATATCTCACTTGAGACCTCAACAAAAATACAAAATCCTCATCGGTTCAATGATTCAATGAACTTTTGTAGTATTACTCCAGATTTACAATGATGTAACTGAAAGCAGAATGTGGTCTACCCTCAGCTTAAAGAATAGGAAAAAGTTCATTAGGAACAATATGAATTTTATAGAGGATCCTCGCTGTGATGTGAAGTACTGGTTAGTCTCTGTTTTCTTCTGCACTATCATTACCTAGAAAAGTGCCTTAATATCATGACTGCCTGATTACTAAAGGCTTAATTGGTCTCCAGGCTAGTATTTGAAGTTTTCATTTTAGTGTAAGGTGAATCTTATGTACTTGAAAGTTTAATTTAGTATAAAAAATTGATGTTTTTCCAGCTAGCACATGATCGAACTTTCCTGTTTCCTACCTTTTTGATTACACCCTTTGTGTGATAACACATGCAGCCAGCCCCTCACTTTCCACCAGCGGTTGAGACATGCAAAATTCATAATCTGCATCGTAAATCTTAACTCTTGTGGGTTTTTTTTTTTCAGTCAAATAAATGACAGAATTGGAGACCATCCAGTGTCCTGCTCTGTGGTGAGTCACAATCATTTTCTTACTTAAATATAGAAACCACTTAGAGTCCGAGTAGATTACAACTTTCCAGTAGTTAAAAATGGGAATTTGGCCTATATTTTAAGGACATGATCCACACAGATGTTCCTTTTGAGTGATATTAGAGGCTTTCTATAAACCTGATTCACTGGAAACAGTCCTCAGATAGCTAAAGGCTGCTCACTAGGGAACATAGGGCACTGCTCACCTTGTGATAGTATGGTAGCTCAATATGGCACTCGTACAATGGTACATTGTTTGCACGCTATCAATCACAGCTGAACAGCTTGTCCAAAGGTTGCCCATTGCATATCTTCATGTGAACTGGGAGTTAGTAGCTCCGGAAGCAGCCACTCCTCCCAAAAGTTACGACCGTTTATGATGTAGTCATGGGGCATGGCTGTACAAACTGGAGAAGAATCAAAACAGTACTAAGACTGAAATTTAGCTCACTTTCACATTTTGCCAATCAGATCATGCATAGTTAGTGCATTCCTCAGAGAAATACTGACTGGCAACAAGATTAGAAGAAAATCATTCTTAAAATAAGAAAAGTGAAGCTATTGGGTTTTTATTCTATACGTACATGTATATTTAGAGTGGAATTTTGTTGTTTTTTCCTAAACCTAGACATTTCAATTCTGCCTATTTGCATAGGTAATGTCTCTATTGTATTTATTCACACTGCTCATAAAAAAGCACATCACAAAAGTGCCTGCAAAATAAAACTCCAATGAGAAGGGACCCATCAAGTTTAAATGGAGGTTTATATTGCAGCATTATGAGACAGAGGCTTGCACATTTGCAAGTCCCATGGCAGAAAGTGAAACTCTGAACAATTAAAGCAGCACAGACATCCTGCCCTAAAGGACTGTAAGTATTTAAAAAATCAACCATGACCTCTCTTTACTGGGCCTGTTTTCTATTTAATTTGCAGTCTTTATTAGCCAACAAAATCTTGGCTAGATCTTAGTCAAAGTGATGAGTATACAAGCATTTTGATCTACAGTTTGGGGCACTTCAAAGTATTCTTTACTTTATGATCATTTGTAATCAAGGTCAGAGCTCTGGCAGCAATTTAGATATCAATTTATATATTTATAATATATAAATCACTTTGCAGTAGGCTATGTATTGTCCTTTCTATTTTTGTTCAGGATGAAGTTGGAGTGGTCGGGCTCTCAGAAAGTTACTCCTACGCGTATGTATAAGCAGCTCCATACTGAAGTTTCCTATATGCAGTTTCCACAATGGCACACAAAAACGATGCATATATGTATGGCAAATGAGTTGTTTCCATTGATTTGTTTATTGAAACACGAGCTTGGAAGAGTAGCAGTACAGTAATTAATATTATGGGAAAAAAAGCCCTGAAACCTCTGAAGAGGAGTCTTTGCTCTCTGTGTCACCTGTTAGTCTCACTTTGCCATATACTTTTCTAATGCACAAAATGTTTTCTGCTCTGTCAGATATAAACCGTTTCAAATTCATTCTCCTTTTCAAGTACAGGGAATCTCTTTCCTGCCAGCAGGATCTTGCAAAACAAAAACCTCGCACACGACCACTGTATCAGCATATCACCTCAAGTTCTAGGCACGCTTCTTTCTCGATGTGATATCTTCCTACAACATTCTCTCCAGATTTGTGCTTAATTGGACAAACCTTCTGATTCTTGTACCACGTATCTGCAGCTCAATCTTTCTACTAGCACAGCTCAACCATTCATTCAAACCACAGCAGTGAGTCTCAGTTACTTTGGCCTCAGCAGATGGGTACCTTGCCCATTCACTGACACTGCTGCAGGGGTGCATTTCTAAATTTAATGTTGTACCATCTTCCTCTTCCACCATGCACCTTTCGTTGTCTCCTTCCCTCACCACAGCTAAAAGCATCCTACAGATGTTTTAAGGCCCATCACAGGCTCTCCCCATCCTATCTGCTGCTGTCACATCCACTGATACTGACAGATCCATGTGCATCCTCCATTCACTCCGGATCTCACCACTCGTTTCTTCAATTTTGAACCATGCTGTTTTCTTCTCTGTGTCCACTGCTATAAAAATCTGCCAAGCTACTACAATTGCCCTTCTTCACATCCTCCCTTAAAACTCTCCTCTGCTGTGACACCTTAAAAAAATGATGGTGGTTAAGCAGCTGATGTGCTGTGACTGCATAGTGATCATAATTATCTCCAGTTACCTTGTCATTTCTGCCCCTCTCCCCATCTGTTTGCTGTCTCTTGTCTTTTGCTTAGATTAAAGACTCTTCGGGGTAGGAGCCATGCCTGTATTTTCTAGGCTTTTGGATACCATCCCACAAAAGAATCTTGGGTCCGAGGCACTGCTGCAGTACACATAAGAATTATTGTTTCTAAAGCAAAATCTTCTACCTTTTTTTTCTATGCATAAATTATAGCCACATCCTGTAATCCATTTTTCAGGCTAAACAATTGACTTCAGTGGGAGTTGAGCCAGGGCAGGAGTTGGCCTATAGTCTTTATTCAAAACAAGCAACATAACATGTTGTTAATCACCTTAAATAGAATCGATCACGTTCAGTGATGCCATCCTACCTGCAGATAAATTAACTACCTTTCCAGAAACCTTATGACTTCTCTCATTTACACCAGGCCAGGCTGCTTTTTAGAAACCATTCTCTGCCAGGGATAACAGGATTTCAGTGGCTTTCTGGCCATGTTGATCATTTGGAGGTTGGCAGAAGGGTGGTGAACAGCCAGTTGTATGCTGCCCTGTGCTAGCCCAGGAAGCCTCAAGGCACTGCTGCTTCCTGTTCTGAGCTTTTGTCTCTCAATAGAGTAAAGTAGAGCAATCTTCTGGGGGCTGCCGTTTTGAATTTTATTCAGAATCTTGTTACTGACCTCCAATACAGCTTTATCTGTATTGCAGCCATATCCCTAAGCTGCTCACTCAAATTCACCAAAGTCTTGGGGAAGCAATGGGTTTGGCCAAGAATGCAGCTCAAGAAGGATCTCAAGCTATTGGAGCATGTCTGCATCCTAACTGGTGGTGGGAGAGGTGCTCGTGCTCGCAGAGGCCGCTGTCTCCTGTACAGTTACTTGAGGAACGACAGCTGTGTGCTTCCTCCCATGTAACTTGGAAGAGCTGCAAAGAAAAGGAAAGCCAAAACAAACAAACAAACAAAAAACCCAACCATGCGCAAAAGCAAAGAGTAAAATCTGCCAGATCTGAGGAGCCATTGTACAGCTGGAGGAGAGCCATAAATCTGTGAAAGTCCCCTGTTCATGCAAAGACCTGGTTGGAATTGCTGCACCCTGCCACCCCACCCCTTCCATCCCCAGGTGAAACTCATCCTGTGATTTAAGACAGACCAAAAAAGCACACACACTTTTCCTGGAGTTAGGATGTTTAATGGACTTTCTGATAAAAGTATGTTTTTTTCCTCTTCTCCCACAAAGTGTGGGGCTTCCTAAATTGTTGCTGTGTGGGGCAGGTCCCTAGGACGCTCAGTAAATCCCATCTGTATCTGCTTCCTTTCTACTCAGATAATTATTATTTTAGCTGAGGATTAATCTCAAATAAACATTCACAGCTCAGGTTGCTTTCTACTTTTGCCAGTGTTTTTAGGTCATTAGATGCTGGTCTGTAAATGAGCCATGCAGGTAGGTCTGAATGTTAAATATCCAGGTCTGTGTCATACAGAGAAAAACACAAGAAGAATGAGAATTGCTTTGCTTCAGCCCACATGACAGCTATCAGCTTTCAAGCATTAGGAGGAAACCTCCTGAAGCATTTCCGTTTGCCATCATCAGAACCACAGTGCTGAATTAGAAGCACAGGTGATCCTTGGCTTACTGTTCCAGTAGTACAAGCAAACATATATGTGGTATATATGGTATGATATGTAATGAAACTGAAGCAAATCGCACCTTCCTTCCTAGCCTTTTTCAAAAAGACACAGCATGTTTATTTAGAGAAAATCTTTTTTTCCTCAAGAGACATTGGAAATGTATAACTTTACGTCAAAGTCTTCATTTATTGTATTCTCAGTAATGTGCCTCTCTACCCATATGTTTTGGGTCTTCTTCAGTTCTTTCAGTGTTATTAGGAAAAAAGTTATCTAAATATTTTGAATGGAATAGTGCAGTATATCTGAAAATTGCCTTGTGCTTTCCTATCTGAGAAATGTCTGCAGCACGGAGTAGATAAAGCAAAACTTCACATTTATTTTAGATAATTGAGTGCCTAATTATACAAAAGTGATGTGAGAGAGAGACACCGAATCGGACCAGAATTGTGACTAGAAAACAATAGTATTATTCTAATTAAAATCCATATAAAAATGTGTTATCCTGTGCTATCCAAATCCCTGACAGACTAGTACAGCTCAAATAATCACAAGATTTGCAGACTAAAGATTCAGTAAAAGTTTGATAGAAAAGAAAGATCCCCCATGAATTCTTATTGTTTTTTAATACTGTGCCTCTTGTATGACAATGATGGCTTTTGGGGACTCTTGCTCACTTATGGGACATGTGGGTCATTTGAAAGCTTGAATATTCATTATGAGATGAGCTGGAACTGGATGTGCAATATGTTTGGTTGAAAACTAAATTTTATGTAAATTCTACAGTGATGTTTTCTGGCTCAGTTAGAATCCATTCTACTGTTTATCTTTCTACTAATAATGCTCTCTTGGGCTTCTTTTTAAGCCTCTCTGTATACTTCTTTTTTTTTTCTCTTAAAATGAAAGATGAAGATCCAAAGAAAGCAATTTTTAAAGACAGAAATAGAAAAACAAGGTAAAAGGAATTAGCAATGCAATCTCTGCATATATTATGTGGAAATCGTCTGCAAAATTGCATCTTGGAGTTTTATTCCTAGGACATTAACCATTTCATGTTAGAATGGCATTGCTGCTCTGCTTCCCTATATTTTAAAAACGGTTGGAACTGCTTTTGCTTTCTATTTCTGGATGTTTTTGTCATATTTATTAAAATATTCCTTCTCCAGAGTGGTAAATCCAGTTCTCTGGAAGAGATAAAATCTGTGGCATAGCTCTGAAATGAGAATTAACCTTGATTACTACAGTAATTTACTAATCAAAACTGGAGACCTGCTAATCAAGCCTGAATTACCAGCTGCTTGATTTTTATAGTGACATAACCAAAACTGAACATTTGGTAAACAAAAGCCTTATTTATGAGGGGGGAAAAATTGGCATATGGCCATATTTATCTTAATATATTTATCAGTATATTGTATGTTTTCCTTATCTGCCAGCGTGGGCATCTCCCTCCTTACTGAGCCCATCCACCTGGCCCCACCAAGATGAGCGCTGAAATTCAGGTTACCCCAGAAGGGGTCAGAGTAGGGAACCCCAGATTTCGGGAGAGGTTTGTGAGCTTCCTGTTGGTTTTGGCCCCAGGGAGGAGGCTGTTATATTGCAACTGCCCTATGCTAAAGAGTTGGTTAAAAAGCACCTCCGAATAAAGGAAGCGGAAAGCTCAGAACAGAATGGAGAGCTGCCAGGAAGCAGACAGCTGCAGGAGGAAATGGCAGAGAGCATCCATGCGGTGCTGGCGTGCCGAGGCCGAGGGCAGCAGTCAGCCTGGGACAGGCAGTGGGACATGGGGACATGGGGTCACGCTGGCAGTGAGTCACCGAAGGCCTCAGGAGGGAGCAGAGGTGTGAGTGCATCGCCTGTACAGTGTGCTGGTTGTTACAGCCTGCCTGATGCACCTGGGAGTTTTAAAGTATTTGGTTTCTATAAGTACAACTCATTTCGTGGTTTTAATCATTTATTTTTTCAGTCTGATTTCTTCTCATTTTTTTCACCTCCCAGATGGCATTCTGGATCCACTGACACAGAAGATAATTTCTCTGTATTTTCTTTAATGAACGACCTATTATGAAGAAGCAAGAAAAACCCATACTGTACAATTCTTCCACAGATAAACTGGTAATTAATATAAATGGAAAGACACAAAATGGGAATACTTTTTGTTGCCTGCACTGTGCACGGTGTTTCATTATGGTGGCTTGTGCATTAAAAAAAGTGCTGTCCAAATGATTTTGTCTTGGGTTATCATGCTGTTAACAAAGTTAAGGAACAGAAACACAAAAATATTATTTCTAGGATAATGTTTACAGCAGAAAATTCACAGTTATTCAGGTTCCTTCCCACCCTCTGGATGTTACTACCTAATCTCTCTTTCTTTCAATTCTTAGCATGGAAAATACACGCTAAAGCTACTGCTGTTTCCACTTTTTTTCACCAACTTAACAAGCCTGAAACACTGTTTTCCCTTTAAGTATTGAGTATACTTGTGACTAATAGTAATGAAGCAGCATAGGGTTGAATTTAAAACATGTTATGTGGTTTACAGCATATTTAGACCTTGATGAACATGTATACTGGCTGTATAGACCCGACCCTGTGAGCTGCAGGGCCAGCCTTGCAGCTCCCTAACAGCAAGCACAGCCTGGCCATGGGATGCAGCAACGAGAGCAGCCCACTCAGTTGCTTCAATCAACTGACATTTCTTCAGAGTGGTTTTAAATATCCGGAAAATATGAGCAACTGTAAGCTAAAACAGAGCGCTGTTCCTAATATTGTGTTCTCTTGGCAGGAGGGACGTCTATGAGGGTGAGGATTCCAAATTTCAGGGATGGATCATGGAAGAACACTCAGGAGGCAATGACCTCTGGCATTTGGAAGGCCAAATAACAGTGGGATAAGTGGCTTAGACAGAGTTAAGCAAGAGAGAATGTTCCACCCCACACTGGCGTGGTGCTCTGCTCCACTCCATTTCACGTCTCCATGAAGTCATGTCCCTAAATCCAGAAAGTTTCCATCAGAAATGCTCAGTATTGCATGTTTAGTATAACTCTTACACTCTGACAAAACTTCTGAAGCACAACAAATTAATCTGGAAATTCGGATCGCTTTCAATGGTGCTATACCAGGGATATAACAGCAGCTCCACAGAGAGAAGGTGGGATCGTTGCATCGAGGGATTGATTGCCATGGAGGAAGACCAGAAAATGGATAAATAACAGAAACAAAAGGAGCAGCAGAGAAGGTGGAAAGAGGAAACAGAAATGGTGAAGTGATACCATAATGCTCTACTGGCTCAAAAGCAAGGAAAAATTATGAAAGCATTAATTTATTCATTTTCAGCCAAATGAAAACAAAAACAAAACAAAACAAACTAGTGCGTAAGAAGAGACAGAAAATAGAGCAGAAATTAGAACCTGTGAAGAAAACAGGCAGCAAAGGAAGAGGAAATGAAGAGAATGGTGAAACAAGTGCTGGAAGTAAAGGAGTGGTGGGGGGGAAAGGCAACACAAAGAGATCTGATGCATGGGGCTTTTAGGTAAGTGAGTTTTATTTGTGTATGTCATTTCCTACTTTTTATTGCATTTCTCTGGCAACCGTCCCACAGTTCCATAACCTATGGGTGGGTAGGAGGAGGTGGCTGAGAGGGCAAAATGGTAGTTTTTGGCAGAATATTGACATGACTTGAGTCAGGTCGTTACTTGTGGTTGTCATTAGACAAATAGTGAAACTGGGTTAATGGGACAGGTGAAGGAATCCTATGGGATGGAGGAGGCTCAGCTTTCAAAGCCTGACTCATGCGGGAAGGGAGAGGCCCAAATGATTCAGTGCAGTGAAAGTGATGAGGAGCGGTGGTTCCAGCACTGCAGGCCTGCGGGGCCCTACTTGGAGCACGGTTCCCAACTGTTAGCACAAAGTGAGATCCTGAAACACAGCCATGTGGCAAAGCATGAACTCTGCATTTCCATCTTTTCTGGGTACCTCTGTTTCTTTTTGCCCTCTGTATGGCTCTTTATGGGTGTTTTTTTTTTTCCCTAATATACTTGTGTTTAATTTATCATGGAAAAATCTCTAAAACATAAGATGTCAAATAAGATCAGTTAAGATTTGTGAAGACTTTGGTACATTACAATAGCTGCCACCCTGAGTCATGCGAACTATCCACACAGACCAGTGACTTCTCTCTGAGAGTGAGCAGGAAATAATGCCTAGGGAAAAAGTATGAGCTCTCTCATATTGCTCGTATAGAACAATCCTTCTCCCCCCGTGAGCTTCTGCCTCTCAGGAGCTGTATCTCAGGCACTTTGATTGGAGGCTATTCTTGATCATCATGTTTAGTAGCTAGTGATGGATTTTACTTTGCATGATTTCATGTAATCCCTTTTATGGTCCATTTACACTTTTGACCTCCACACCATCCTATGGCCATGAGCTCCATAATTTCATTATGCACTGTGGGGATGAAGTGCTTCTTTTGTTTGTATAAGACTGATGCCTGATCATTTAACTGCGGCTCCTAGTCCTTGCGTTGTGAGAGCCAATGAATAATTGCTCAGTATGTCAGTACATCAGAAATAAGGTTTTTGAAATTAAAAACCTCTCTTGCATTTTTTAAGCTTTATGATCAGGAAAGATCCTCCTCCTGTGATTTTTTTTTTTGTGTGAAAAAAGGAAAAATTCAGCATAGTCCTCAATGGTGGGTCATAGGCTGGTGAAATTTGAATTATCTACAGTAAAAGTAGTTTTATGGTGTTCATACTATGCAGGTAAGTATCTCCTGCATGGTTCCCCTCTGATGTAACATTACAGAGCTATTGTCAGTTCCATAGGACATGGAATAGTCTATTTCTAATGTCATGATCTATGGCACAACTGTGAAATTATAATTACAGAAGTGGGAGGAAGGGGAATGGCCTGCAAGTTAAATAACAAAAGACTAAATAGGACTTGAGTTTGAACGAGACACCTGAGTGTGGGTGTAGAGCAGCAAGCAGTGGGGTAACCTAGGGTGTGAATTTAGTTTCTCAGAAACTTTGGCAATTGCCACATTCACAGGCCTACTCCCCAGTATCTGATGGAAATAGTATTGTTTCTCTTCCACCACTATGTCAGTTATCTTGCACTTGGTGTTGGCTGGAAGCAAGTATATGGATGCTTGCAGTTGGGCCGCTGTCCTGCAGCTTCTCCGTGGCTTGCTTTGACCCATGGCAATCTGCTCATACGCCTACACTGTCCACTTCTTGGCCTCACTGGTGTCTGTCCCAGCAGAGAAGGGGCCAGTAACCATATTGGCTTGTGTGGCACAGCATGCGGCAAGTAGCCCCAGGACTAGTTCTCTTCCCCACCTGCCATACTTCAGCCTGGGCAGGGGGTGTAGGAGAGGTGATGCCAGGCAGAGACCTGGTTTCCCTCTTTCTGCAGGTGGAAGTAACCCCATCTCCTCGTGCAGCCTCTCCCAGTTCTATTTTGTATCACTGTTGCTTTTTCAAGGGAGACAAAGAACAGACTGAGGGTAAAATCACAAGTGCTCCAGAAAAGCACTGTGTGTGGCAGTATTTGGAGCAGTGGCAGGAAGCTAAAAAAAAAAGAGGTTGACCCTAACCCTACAATCAAAATTAATGTAAGACAATTTAATGCAAGGCAAGGTATGGTGGAACAAAGGCTATTGGGGGGTCTCGTTTATATTCAATTATGACAATCAGTATTCAGCACATAAAAAGAAATGGCAGTGTAATAGTTTGCACTGAATTGTACGAAGAAACAGGAACTAACAAATATCACAAAACACGTCACAAATCAATCGTATTGAAAATATATTAGGTTTCTTTAAAAAAAAAAGATCAGAAAAGGAAGCGGCACAAGCAGGAAGAGACAGCACACAAAGATTTACTTCTGAGTGCTACAAAATATTGAACTAAAAATAACATTAAAGATGAAATTTGCAATGAATCTCAAGCTGCTAAATTCCCAAAGGCTGGGTCTGCCAAAGGCTCTGTTGGTTTCCTCTGTTCTTTTCTGTCTTTATTTAAATATTTTATACAGTTGTCTATGTTCATGTGTAGTGCGAACTGTCATTTATATTTCAGTCCACTCTAAAATGGATCTTAGACTATCTCAAGCTGTGCACTGCAGTGAGTAGTTTTGAACTGAGAGGTAAGTTGAAGTGGTAAGGACAAATGAAGACTGATATTTAATGTAGTTTTTGTGTACTTATATTTTGCTGTCATGTATTTTCCTTTAAAACTGATTTGTAATTTTATGGGTTTTGTGACATTAGGATAAGATGTGATGTGAGTATAGTTTCCATTTAGCAAATACATTGATGTATTTTTGAGTCGGAGTGGTTGACTGTGGGAATTCTGACCTTCAGGTTTCATGTTTAGCAACAACAACATGCAAGTTTAGATCTGCACTCTGGAATGCTCCTTTCTTTAGACTTACTGAGGCAAATGTTTTAAAGCAAGCCACTCTTAACCTTATTTCAGATCCACTTATGTGAGAGGCCCACAAGATGTGACTATCCTCACGTCTCCATTGTCTTAGGAATACAGAGCACACCTCAGCTAAGAAAATTGGGGCTCGCCATGGAGCTGATCCGTCACCTTGGGACAGCTCCTCCCACCCATATTGTGCTGCGGGGCAAAGCAAAGAGCCCTTTTCTCTCCCCTGTAAAGACAAATTACAGCACTCGTGGAGGCTGGAGCACAGAGGAGGCTTCCTAATTGCTCCCCACAGGATGGAAGTCACCCAGCCCCGTGCTGGCGGGCAGGGTGGTGGGACCTGCGGCGGAGCTCACACAGAAAGTGTTCCCTGAAGGGCGGTGCTGCTGTATCCTGGCCTGAAGGCAGTCCTGCTGCTGACACACGGCACTGTCTGTGAGGCTAGGTAAGAGATGTGGAGCTGTATGAAGGTGGGATTCTGCATTGTTTTTACACCAGGAAGAGCAAAATGTGTAGTGTTGACCTCCATTTCATCAGTTCTTATAAAAAAGAGAATTCTTAAGAAATGATGTTGCTTTCTTGCTTCTGAACTGAGCAGTAAGTCATACAGAATAAAAATTTAAAATAATAGCGATTAGATTAGGAAGTCTAAGGAGCTTTTACTACTTGGACGCTTTGACTATTAAAGAATTGATAAATTGCCACTGAAATACAAGCAGCTCTGCAATATGATAGATCAAAGTTCATTTTTTCCCTAACGCAGAGTTAAGATGAGCAGGCTTTCTTTTTGCCCATCTTCTTTGCAGATCAAAAACATTCCTTTCTTTTTATTTGAGTGATCAATTTACTAGAAGAGTCCAATATATATGTTGTGACTGTAGTAAAATTCTTATTCACAAGCCTTTAAGCAGTAATACAGCATGTTGGTTGGCATTATGCAAACCTCAATACATCTCTGAACCACTGTGCAAAGTGTGTAGCATGTCTCTTCCACATGATACAGATACAAAGGTAATTAAATAATTAAAGTATTTAAATGACTAAAATGTAAATCTTGGAAAGATGCTTTAAACTTACAGCTTTTTAGAAGTGCATTAATTGCATCTCAGTTTAGGAAAGAGAGGATTCTTTTTTATTTTTGTATAGGCTTTTCCGTGTATTAAATATCTGTTATTTTATTAGCAAGTCTCAATCCGCTCTGTGATAATTCGTATCTTCTAAAGCATGTAATGAATATGCAACGCTAAACACTTTTAAGTGCGGGAATTATGATGACATCCTTCAGAAAATATTCTGAATGTGTGATTTCCAGCCCACTAACTCACAAATAAGTTGTGTACAGGCTCCCGTTGAGAACAAGCTCCTGTGGATCATCGGGTAAATACTGTCTACCAGTACAGCTGGGGGAGAGAGAGACGTTTCCATTTTAAAATCAGTTCTGTAAAGAAAATCTTTATGTGGGTGTCCGCACATAAAGTGCTGCTGATCCTAGGTCAGACACAGTGTGTATAGATACTGTCACCACAGCCTTTGTTCAAAGAGGAGGAAAATCCCACAGGTGGCCCTGTGAAAGGCTCAGCCTTGCAGAATGCTCTGCAATGTGATCCAGCGCAACACTTAAGTGCGCACTTAGTGTTAAGCTTAAGGGCCAGTGTCTGCTTTGCTAAATGATCCAGGATCAAATGCATGTATTCCTGAAGGAGGTATATAGTGTGTGAAAATAAATTGTATGGAAAAGCATGTATAGGTAGCTAGGTAGGTAATTAGGGAAGCCTATGATTTCAGTTCAAGGAACACTTTCATTTACAGTATTTTGTTTCACATTAATCCTTCAGCAGTCTACCACAGTTTATGTCTGGCCATGAAATTTTCATCTATGTAGTGTCTTTCTTTGAAACTTAGAGATTTACAGTCTCTCAGCCTGATTTATCTCATCTTGACACTGATGACAAAAATCCCAGTTTTGCTTTTGAAGGGTATGATTGACTAGTTAACATTTATTTCAGCCTTGGAGAAGGACATCTTGCTTATTTTATAGATATAGTATGCCAAAAATAAGATGAAGAGACTTTATCAACGTTGCTCAGTAAGTTAGTGGCACAAAGTCATAGAACTAAGGATTCCTTACCCTCTCTCTGTTGCTTTATACTGCTCTTTTGATAACATGTGTTTGTATTTCCATAGCAATATTATTCTGGCACATGGTAATGCAATAGTTTTGAAATATGCTTTTCATGTGATGTGCAAAAACATAAAATCTATAGATATGCAGCATACATGGGTAGAAGAATTCATATTACAATATGTAGCTACAAGCATAATAAATGGAAATTGATGAAAAGGGAATCTTTCTACTGCTGGGATTTTAAAGAATTAGACAAATGTGCATAGCTCAAATAAGGCAGAATATTCTGCTTCTTGTCACAGAAAGAGCGATGAACATGTATCAGAAGAGAAAATCAGCTGCCGCTTGCTAAGTACCCTATGATTTTTCTTGACTGCTGCCATTTGGGCCCTACCAAGTCCGGTACTTACGGTGCAAATCAGGGATGCTAGCTCCTTTTTTGTTGTTCTGCCTTTTGAAAGGAGAGCCTTTCTTAGAAAAAACTAAAACCGTAGCAATACAGCGCCATCTCCTCAGAGAAATTTTTATTAATTCATTTGCTTTGCGAGAGGGAGCTAAATCAGTATAATTGTGAATTCTTGGTCCTGCGGGCAGAACAGAATCCCAGAAACATGACATTGTATGCTATTTTCCTCTTATTTTTGAAGACAGTCTGCGTAGTACAATATTAGGTGAAGCAAATCTTTGTAATTCATATATTTATGCTGGGCATTTTTAATTATTGTTGGTAGTAGCGGTGGTGTTATTTTACTAAAAGTAGTATTGGTGTGTGGTAGGAGTCCTTCCGTAAGGCTGCATACAGAAAGCTCATTAAAAGATAGTGTTCTGGAGATGATGCTCTGTCTAACTGAAATCAGCAGGACGTAGGAACTCCGTCCTGTACGATGAATAACAAAAGAAAGGGCAGTTTACATTCTTTGATACATTTCTGCTCGATTAACCCCCAGTGGGATTTTACCCCTCCAGTCACATTCTTTTGTTCCTCTAATCTTCTTTTGTATTTGTTCACTGACCCCAAGCATGTATTTGACTTGTGACCCTATTTCTGTTAATAAAGTACAGGCCATCTGACCAGCATTCACACCAATGAACTACAAGGTGATGATTACCTCATTGTAAGCGCCAGGAGCTAGCAGCACGCAGCGGTGTAGCTGGTGGTTGGGTGGGCTGAGGATAACCAACCAATGCGGCACGAGCACTTCTGAACCGCGACTTCAAAAGCAAGAAAAAGATGATAGACTCCTTCAGAATATTCAGTAGTGTCCATGGAAGAGCTGTGCATCTCCTCGTGCGTTGCCCAGCTGTTAGTTGGTAATGTTTAGGGGATTATGGCAAAACAAAAAACAATCACAGCTATAATGTGGAAATTTTCAGCACCTATATGGGAGGTAGCTTATAAAATCAAGATTACCCTATTTACATTTGGGGTTATCAATAATAATTATATACCTCATGAAAAAAAAAAACCACATCAACACTCACTGCTAATAATTTCAGTATAGGATTTTGAGGCTAATGAACACTGCAAAGCATAGGTGAACTCCTTCTAAGCAAAGCATTATGTGTTTTTAAAGCACCAGCAGAAGTGTTGATTTTTTTAAAGAAAATTCACAGTGATGAACTTATTAATGCTTTCACCAGATCTTTAAACCATGAGATCTTATGAAAAAGCACCGTTAATTGTGTGTTACATGAAAAAATCATGCCAAAGCCATTTATCAGATATGCAATCTGTGGCCCTGTTTTGTGACAGGAAGCCATTATTTCCACTGAAAAAATAAATCCGTTAAATTTGAACTATTAGATTACAGCAGGGTTAAGGCTGCTTCTGTGCTGTAGAGTCACATCAGGGTCACAGCTCGGTTCTGGAGATGTACTGCAAGAGCTTCGTATCTGATTAAGACAAAAAACTGATAAAAATGTAATGCAGACTAACAATATGGAATTATCTGATGCAGTTTGGGGGGATAGGGGCAGGGGGTATAACATCATTCAGTTTATTTGCATATGTTTGTTCTTTCTACTGAAATCAATCTCTTTGAAGGAAGCAAGAAAACTTTAGAAAAAGAAAATATTATTAATGCTGGTAAGAGAACACAGAAGAAAATCTTTAGTAAACATTTCTTTTCCAGTGTTGATTATCATTCTGTCTAATGTTTATTTTCATAATTTTCTTTGATCCAAGCACTAATAACAATAAAGTTGACTCCGTTTCTTTGAACTAGCACAACTATACTGTGGCCAAATTTGGAGGAAATTTTTAAGTGGCTTTTGGTTTTACTCCCAAGCCACATAACAGATTTATAGGGTATATATTTGCATAGCTCACACCCTCGCCTATATAGGAATGCTTCTATGGCTAAGAGTAATTTACCTGCTGTGGGCCTCTGTCAGGCTTTATGGGAAAGGCTGTGGGCTGTAAATGTTCTGTCAAGAGAGCACCCTTGGCTCATGGCTTTGGGTCATGGTTTTGTGCTATGGAGGTTGCTGAGGTTCATAGGGACAGTCCACCTTCCCTGCACTTCCTTCCCAGCCCTGCAGCCCGGCGGCAGGCAGAGGCATGGCAGGGGCTGCAGAGGACCAGGCCCGTACTGCTTGGGATCTCTGCACAAGGGGACAGGAAAAGCCTTTGCTGAGTATGGGTCAGATCTCTCCCTAGTCTTCTTCCATCAGAAATTTGGCAAACACACACGTACTATAGACTTAGAGAAGATATATTCCTAATGTGTTATGCAATTGTAAAATTAGTACTGTGCTATTTACCAGCCTCACTATCCGTTACAGAAGGAACCATATGCTGAATCAGCTCCCTGTTTGTTGTTGGTTTTCTTTTTTCTTAGTTTTTGGAGGACAAGATGCAAAATCATAGGACATTCTCACGTTCTCTAAGAGACGCTATTTTTCTACTCTCCCACTGCACTCCTGTGTTTGTCCCACTGCTTAGCCTAGCTGAATGAGAGTGCCCGATCTAAAGATTGATTACCTCTGAGAACAGGTCCCAGTTTCATTCTTAAATCAGCCAGCATGTGGTTGATGACAGGGACAAAGCCAACCCCCATCCCTCTGTAAGCAAATCATCTTAGCCTTTTCTGTAGTTTAACCAAACTGTAATTTCACCATTAAAATAAATGTCAAAATTTCCTCCAGCTTCAGCTGGAGTTGGGTTTAGTCATCAGCTTCTAAGTGCAGATGGCCTGCTACAGGGCTTATTTTTAAATCCAGTGGTGTGCAAGTGCTTCAACAGATTATAAAAATATAAATGAATATAAATAACGTGAGTTCTGGTGTTGCTAAAAAGAATCATTAGAACTTGGGTGTGTTTAAGGATAAATGAGGACTAGTCCCTGTGGCTGCAGGTGGCTGGCACTTGAGCAAGGCTGAAAACTTAAGTTCTGAACTGAACTGTGTAGAACAGTTTGGGCTGTACCGTTTCTCCTTTTTAATCTCTTATTTTTTTTAACATATAAAAATGCAAAATAGAACAAAAAAGTTGTTAACTTCTGCATTTTTCCCTGGACAAAATACAGTATTTCTGGTCCTAGAGGATGGAGTCCCCAGAAGGTACCTAAGGGCTGCTGTGTAAATGTGCAAAAGCACTTCCCTTAACAGAAAATAGGCACCACTACACATACAAACAAAAAAGGAAAGGTTGTTCAGTTTCTTTGGATTTGTTTTTTTTTTTTTTTCTATTCAATGTAGGAAAACAGAAACATCAGAACTGATACTGTAATTACTGTACAGTTCACTTTCACATAAGTGAAAAAATATCACACTGCTTCAGGCTGCCTCCTAAATTGCTGGCAACCATGGCATAGGTACAAAACCCAGCATGGGCCCAGAGCAGCTCCTCTGTAGATGCCCCTAGAAACAAAATTGGGAAACTTAGAGAGTTACAGAATGCCCATTTCTTGGTGGGTGAGAATTCCAAAACTTAGGATCTTTAAATTCTTACACAGTCAACATGGAATTACAGTAAGTATTTCATAATTTCATCAGCAGGTTTTGAAAGATAGCTGTGTGGGGAGGGAGGAGAGCAGTATTTGAAGGAAAGTGAGCAAATCTATTTTGCATTGTTCAACTCAATATTGTTGTTCACTTTACTACCTTTTAAAAATTTAAAAACAAACAAAAAACAATATAGCAGTGCTCACTTGCTAGAAAAAGCTCTCACTATTTATTTTCACCATAAAAACCAGGACTTTGGCATATATAAGCAGAGTCCCTTGGATTCCCTAACCCCTGAAACTGCCTGGCTTGCAGGATAATTCAGAACTAAGCGCAGAACTGTGCGCAGCTTTCTTCCTTCCCCCCTTTTTGAATAAACATTTCTACTCCACATTTCTGCAGAGGTGTAGACAGAGCAGTAACATCTGCCTGAGCCTGCAGAAGCCTGAAACAGCAGTGAGAGGTATAGACAAACTAAACAGTTTGTCTATGTCATGCTGAAAACTCAACAGGTTACAGCTTAGAGTAAGTGAGAATGCACATAAGAATAGTGCATGACATGCTGTAGTGATGGCTCTGTTGTTTTAGCTCTCTAGATAGACTGATTGTTATAGATATGAAATGACAGATCTGAGGTTTTTGTGATTACATGCTTTCCCCACTGTTGGCCCAAACGTGGGTGTAAAGCTTTTGTGATGCATGGCAAAGGGTGCAGCCTACACACATTGCTGCAGAGCTTTGAAGAGTCCTCTTAAAGACAGCTCTCTAGCAGGATTCTTGTACTCTTCCCAGCTCGGGACTGAGACATGGCTTGTCCCTCAGGATCGTGTTTTATATAGTCCCACAGTAATTCTTCTTCCTTTATCTCCAGTAGTTTTCCTTTGCCAGTTCTGGTCTGTTCCCTTCTGCTCAGCAGGGGGTGTTTTTGTTCTTTTTCTTTGTTGCTATTAATTTTCCCAAAACACAACTATCTACTATATTTGCATAGCATCCACCATCATGCTACTAAGATAGTTTTCAAGTACATTAAATCCCACATTTTAAAACAGTAATAAAAGGCTTTTTGCTAAATAAATACATAAAGCTGCTCACAGATCATGCAGTAAGGAAACCAAATACAGAGCTAAAGTTCCCAGAACTTGGGAGGACAAAGGAACAGTTTACTAAACAGCCTTTTCCCAACACTCAGAGCTCTGATAATCCTGAGGAAATAATAAATCTTTCTCCTTTTTGCTCTTCCCTGCGTTTCTTTTGTTGTTTCTGATTTTAAAAAAATGATGAGTGTAGGTACTACTTACGAGGCAGCTTCCTTGATGTTTCTGGTAGTCCAACCAAGGGACAAGACTGTGTGAATAGGAAAGGGAGGTGAACAATTCATCCTGTAAAGGAATTAAAAACAAAAGCGGAAATCCTTTGTAAGAAAAAGAGTGGCTGGGATTATAGCTGCATGCTTTCGCTAATGACTTTGCAAACATTTAGTCAGAGAGAACCTGGAAATCAAGTTGCACTTTATTTAATATTCAGATAAGGACCATTCACCTGCTGTTAAGCTGCAACATCTACAATCATTCTTTGAATACTGATAATTATATGAAGCAGACTCCCCTAGAGGCTGGTAGTCTAGTCTGGATTCACCTGGAATACAAAGATGAATAATATTGCATATTACATGCTCCCAAGTAGTTGCAATTTATAGAAATGTCCATTTATGCTCTTGAAAAAAAAAAAAAAAAGAAGTGTATTTCCCTTGGGTTATGTTATATGGTGATAAAAATCTATGTGTGGGACTGCTCGGATTATAACTCCTAGCATGCCTGTTGCTGATTAATTAATAAACAAATAAAGCATTATATTTAGCCAGCTATCTCACTACGAGACTATAAAAGAGAAAATGTTAAAAAAAAAAAAAAAAGCGTGCCTTGCCATACGGAAAGGTTACGCAGAGACACGTGAAATGAGTTCCAGAAGTGGCACCGGAATGGCTCAGAGTAGATGTGTGCATACATTTGTAAAAGATGAGGAGCGTTATGAATGTGCTCTCTTAGCCTCCTCCTTCCCTCCTCTTTCTCCCATCAGGTGCCTTGTCCTTGCTCTCCCCTCTCATTTGCTGATGGCTGATAACACCTTATCTCCACCAGGGAAGCAACTGGGAAGTTTGCTCCTTCCTCACTAGACTGAGGGCATAATTAGAACAATGCACCTGCTCAGTCCTCCAGTGACTCAGTTAGTCTACATCCATGTCAAAATCCATGCTGTGAGGGTAATTTGATCATCTCACTTACTTTTTCATATACTTTATATGAATAAGCCACTGGAACAAGCCTCTGTTGCTTTGGTTCAGTTTAATCTCACAAATTTGTGTCAACTCTTTGTTTCTAGAAGAATTTTATCATTTGATCTCATGGTTATGCTTTTGTAGACTTTAGTACGTATTTTATTTCCCTCTCCAGAATATAAAATTCCATCTTGTGTCAAAATATTCTTATTAGTATCTATTTATATTTCAGAGACACTTAGAGGCTTCAGCTGAGATCGGGGTCTTGTTGTACAAGATGATACAGAGGCACACAATAAAGAACTGCTAGTCCCAGGAGCCTGGCAAGCTAAGCAAAGGGAGAAAGGAAATATCACCGCCGTTTTAAACCAGAGCTCTGAGAATCTGTGCAACTCGTTGCTGTGTCACACAGCAATATTGGCGAGGGAGTTCTGTAAAAGCATCAGAGTCCAGAATCAGTGCAAACTAAAGGTGCATATAAACCCTGTTTCCTTGGCAGGCATTAATAGAAGTTCAAATAAATGACCGGTGTGTACACTGGTGTCATTTGCACACTGAGCATGCCAAGGCTCCCTCGGTCTCCTCTGCACCTGTTTCTCCCCCAGCTCCATCCTTCAAAGCAGAAGATACTGCTTTTTGATGCTGTCCTCTTAGGTTCATAAAAGTTAGTCTACCACTGCTTCCTCTAGCACTTAACAAAAATTTACCTCTGGCCCTGAGATGCCACAGTGGTGTCAAATCTCTCTGACTGCAGCAGCTTCCAGGCGCAGCAGAGAGACACCAAAGGTCCTTTAGTTTCTCCTTCCAAGCACCCAAGGAGTAATGCAATTGTTTTGTCCTTGAACAGAGCCTGGAATCTCCTGCATTAAAATACTTTTCCTCATTTAATCTGCTCTTCCCAGCAGACCCTGTAATCCTGGGGAAGCAGTAGCCAGCAGAGGGTATTCACTCAAGACCAAGGAGCGGAGAAGCACGTTGGTATTCCCTGAAGATAAAACAAACCGAGTGGAAAGTTCACTGTCTTCCTTTTGAAGATGACTGAAGGTAGGAGGGGAGATTGCCAGGAGTGAGGGTGGGGTGGCAGCTGACACAGAGCTGCTTGTGGCCCCCAAACCTTCAAGGCCATGACAAACATTTGCAACACAGCCTGCTGAATTCTGTTTGCAAAACTGTGTGTGCTAAACTCTTTACCAATGCTAAGTGCACCGCCATAATGCTGCCTTCTGACTAAAAACCAGTTCAGGCTAATTGTTAAGGATCAGATAACAGGAAAATATTTCTATTTGACAGTCTACTATTTTTCAATTGTTCCTCTGTTACATATCTAAGTAAACATTTGTTCCACTTATCATTTCTGAGCAAAAGACATGAATCATTTGACTAGTAAAACCACAACGACAGCTGTTGCTTATTAGAAACAGTCATCTTGTTCAAGGGCCTGCTATGAAGGGGTTCTTCAGGAAACTGTTTCTGCTTTTAGTGCTTTACAGTGTAATGAAAACGGAGTTGCAGAAATTAGGGCATTTTTATTTCACTCGTGATTGGCAAAACACACAGGCACACACAAACAGGGCAGTTGTTACAGCTGAGCTAGAAGCCTGCAAGAAAATGGAAAACACTCATTTAAGGGTACAGCTAATGCTCTAATAGTTATCTTCTTTGGTTTTATCTATTTTTCTACAATATAGGTCAAACAAAGTGGGATCTAAGGGTCCCTTTTTGATTAGGTTATACCATTTTGGATTTAGGATTTGGTATTGGATAAATTATGTATACTAGTTATAAATCCTCTACCAGATATATTTTTTGCCCAGGTCTTAGGAACAAATTAATTCTGGATTCGTAAATACCCCTAGAAGCCAGTCACCAGTGGTGACAACGAGAGGACTTTCAGATAAAGCTTCTTGAGCCAGTGGTGGAGGAGAAAAAGGAAGAGTTTTAAAAAGTATGATCAGGATAGGAGAATGAAGGAGGGCAACTCTAACTGCTATGAAATTGTTTGTAAATGAGTGGAAGAAAATTAGGAAAGAAAAGCTATGCCAAAAGGAATTTGTGAAATAAGTGAAACTGAGGCAGGTGAGATGTAAAGATTTTTCTCTTTCTAGGATGCTGCTATGAATGCCTTGTAGAGCATAAGTGCAAAAATCTGTTTGTTCCTGTGACTGCATGAAAAAGTAGTGTATTAAACAGATGCCCTAACACTTAGGCATTTTTTCAGACAAACCACTGGACTGATAGAGCCAGTATGATGCCTTTATTGTCAGGTTTGAAGGGAGAAGCCAAGGACTAAATGAGCATAGAGACTGCACTGATCCCAGCAGAGAGAAGGGGAGGGACACTCAGGGCAATAGAGAAATACTACCGAGTAGTGTGCTCTGCTGGTAAATAGGAGCATTTGTGGCTTTGTGACTGTCGCTTAAATGTGTTCCAAAACACTAAATTCACTTCCAAACATTAAAGAAGAGTGAAAAAAAAAAACCACCCAAATTGTGGGATTATGGTAAAAGAAAAGAAAAGCAGGACAGAGGAATGGCGGAGAGAAGCTTGTAACCGAGGAGGCAAAGCTGGGGTTTATTATGAGTTAGAAATCTGCAAAACTGTCACCAATTCAACAACTGCATTCAGCGAGGTTTCTAAAGATCATATCCTGCCCTTCATTCACCCTCGCAGCACTCACTGATGGGAGTCAGCACTTCGCTGCAGCTGGGTATTTAGAAGTCATTTGTTCTGTGTAACATGCCCGTTCTTACTAATCTTAGTCAAGTAAGTAGTCCATCCTCATGTGTCATCCCACGGAAGTCAAATGTGCTATTAGCATAAGTGATGATTACTTATCCGTGTGAGGTCTTGTGGGGTTGGGTCTTTCAGCATTGGAATACTTGACATGGCAGTCTTTCTATTATAATTTAATAAAATGGGGCCCAATTCAGCTCAGAGATGCCCTAGGGAATCAGCTGGACTTAAATGGTGCTTAGGCCTTTGACTGGACCTCTACAAAGCCTGAATTTCATTGAGTGAATGCTAATTACTCAGAAGGGGGGTTATTAAATTATAGGCTCAGTTCTTTACTGTTGCTCAGAGCATGGTACCTTTCAAGTGCTTGAGCAAGTTAATGTACTGAACACAGAAGAAGGTTCTGGTGAGACTGCTTTCCCGATAAAACAAGGATTGAAGAAATGCTGTTAATAATTAAAGGATTTATAGATGTTGGTGAGCAAATTTCACTCCATAACAGTACTGTACAGTAAAACCAGATAGTATATATTTACACCAAAATGAAAACCTCTCTTGGAGCCATGTAGATGGAAAAGATCTAACAAAATCTACTGCAAAGTCAGTGGAAATCTTCCCACTGATTTTGATGAGCTCTGAATTTGGCCCTCACAGGACAAGCACACGCAGGCATCTTGTCACATCGTAGGCTGGGGTGATTGGGTGAGGTAGCGGAGTCAGTGAGCAGCTGGGACATGGAGCACTTCCCCCAGCCAGCTGCCTGGTGCAAGGAGGAATCAATCAGTTCATCTCCTATGTCACAAGCTAAGCACATGATTTTTAAAGGACTACTTGTATTTCTAACAGCTGATGTTCTCCCTCTTTTTAATTTCTTTGTGTCTTTTTGTTCTTCACCTCCTTTCTGAGCAGCTACTAGCCTCAGAGTAACTCCTGTTCTGTCTGAACCTTCATTCTAAAACCCTGCAGGCCCTCAAAGCATTTTCATCCTACTCAAATACTGTGGGACTTCCTTGTCACTTTTGTGACCATCTCCTTAATTCATAGATCTCCTGATTCCTGAAGTGTAATGGACAAAGAAAAATTTTGTATCATCTTTTCCTAACTGATTAGCTCCTGCATCTGCTTTTTGCTGCATACGATCTGCTGCAGTTGCAGAGAGAGTGAGTAGTTCTCTCTGTGACCCCAAAAGACTTTAAACAAACAAACAAAACAAAACAGATATTTGAAAATGTCTTTACTGATAGGAGAAAAAATATTGCTGTTAAACTCAGAGGGTTTGGCACACTAGACTGAGTGATATAATGGACCCCTTATAGCATTTGATCCTTATCTTTGCTTGCTATTCCTATTAAAACGATTTGCTGGTTTTATACCTCTTTCACTTTCAGCTTCCCAATCAGGTGTCTGGGAAAAATTGCGTTCATTAGTTGTTACATAAATTGTTTGCCAAATCATGCATATTAAAGGCATATATGCAGATCAGTCCTGTAAAATCACACATATAAAATGTATTTTATACAGCGCATCACTTAGACTTATTGAAAGACTAAAATCTGCATACTAAATGGGAGGTATGCCCTCGGTAAATTAACAGAGAATCTTCATTGTCAATGTTAATCAAACAGCACTTTAAAAACTCTTCTTTTATCGTTGTCTGAACAGCGTTTTTCTCCTGTTAGATTTAAAACCAAGCTCAGGCATTTTTAGAGCTTAGATCCCTTTGTGGACCAATGCCCTCATGCAACCCAAGACTGAAGAACAAGCCCAACTCCAGTCAGCCGTAATCCATATGAAGTCAGGAAGACTTTTTTGTAGTAAAATTAAAAACTTTCCAGAAAAAAAAACAAAGCAAAACCAAACCCCTTGCCTAATTGGTTTTAAAAAGATTTCAAGATCTTTACATGTCAACCTTCATGCTTAAAAGGAGGACTTCTTTTATTTACTAGTTGTCCAAGGACTTGATTTTTCTTCATTTTCCCATTAGCGAGGCAGTTTAGCCAGTAGAACTCCTTTATTCCTCTCACTGGAGTAGCTCAGAAAAAAATCATTTGATTCCAGCGGATAGTAGTTGATTTCATTACCGTATTAGAGAAAATAAAGATTACAATTCTGAATTATTTTGCCTGCAGTCCACGCACTAACCATGTAAATGGCAATATGTGGAAAAGTTGACTGCATCATAAAAAATTAACTTCCTGCAAGGATTTTCTTGAATTGGTTTCAAAAGAATCCTCCGTTTGGCATCTTTCCTGTACTGAATTTCTGGAGGGTAACTGCATTATGTGCATGTAAAACATGAGAAAGGAAACGTTCACTGAACTCCTTCTTTCTGTTACCAAATGTGACTGTAGTACGTTGTTTGCGTTTAAAAGAGTTGCCTCAAAGCTAAATTCTATGAGTATGTGCCTATGTCTGCGTGCACTGTAAGATAACCGCTAACAGAAAGTGAAACACTATTCTCTTTTACTTGCTGCTGAGTGACAAAGGTCGCACTTAATGATAATTTGAATATTCTGCCAACAGCTGATGATATTCTGCCCCTGCCAAAATAAATAAATAAATAAATGCTTCCCTCTCCTAGAGCAAATGCCCTGCAAGTCTATAGAAAACAAATTAGGAATGCGTTATTCTCAATGAAAAAAGTCTCCATGAGAGCTATAATTTTATTTTTTTTTAGTGCACGGAATAACATAAATCAAAAGAAGCAATAGTCTACCTTGTGTTTTGACTACTTTGACCCTCTTCAACCCCTGCCAATTTTTATCTCATTTTTGTTTAACTTTGTACATCAGAGTTTAATTTTAAACCTGGTCCTGAAGACAGTGATGTATAGGGTGCATCAAGTATAGCTTAAATTACCCTCTCCCCAGTGATTTGAAGTTGAGGGGAGGGTCCTACTCCGCAGCAGGGTGGGAAAGAGAAATGGTCAGATGTTGCCCTTTGAACCTGACCACCCTCAGCTACAGAAACGTTTATGCCAGAACATCATTTATTGATTTTATTATATTTTAGGATCTCTTAAAACTGTTGGTGAAGTTTGCCGTATATTAATTTTTGACACGCGCATATAAAAACAGAAATACGGGTTGAGCAGAAACTATAAATATAGACAACACTGCCCAATAAACTTACATCCTTTCGCTTACAGGTTTCCATTTCAGCCGATCCTTCCGAGCAGCCTGTCTTTGGAAATAAATGTTACCCCTCTGATAAGCTAACCAATTTGAAGATTAAAGCTGCATTTGATGATTAAAGTTTTTCTTATTTGATTATTGTTGTGTCTTGTAGCAATAGAAGATAAATATTAATAAAATGTTAAAGTCCAATTCTGCTTGCTTTACTCTTTGAGCATTTTAAACAATGAGCCTGAACAAATTAGGCAGGATTTGGCCCCTACACTCAGCACTGACTGCTCTGTTTTCTCAGTCCACTAAGAGTAAGTCTCCCGTGAAATGTTACATGTACCCGGCCAGCTCACAAACCCACTGCTGCCACAGAAAACTCCCGCTGATGGGTAGCTCTGAAAACTCGCCGTCCAATTATATACCACAGAGCTATGTATGTGTTTTTATCGAGGAGAAGAAAAACCACAAGAAGCGCTCTACAGCAGACCACAAAATGGGTTTGGCACCTGTGTCTCCTCGGGGCCAAAGTTTGGGAGCTGTGTTATCGCGGGGCCGGCTGACCCCGGGGAGCGGCGCTGACCTTGTCTTGCACGCAGAAGTCTATCGCTACGGCTCCCCCGAGAGCGCAGCCAGCTGCAAACTGCTGCCATGATTAACCCTTATGTGCTGGAGACGTAACGTCAAGTCATGGTAATAAAGCTTTCACTGCATAACAGATCTCTTGCTTTGTAAATTGTTGCTCTTATCAGCTGCACTCTCGGATGTTATCCCTTTTCTGTGAAGCATGACTGCTGTGTTGCTCACTGGAAAGGCTACCGGATCTATACAGTCTGTGATATTTATTCAATTGCTTTGGAGAGCGGTGCAGAGAATGTGTTTTGTTTAAATGAAAAGTGCAGTGTGTGAAAACAGATGAAAAAAAAAAAGAGAGAGAGAAATTCTCATACATATGAAGCAATATATTAATTAAAATCCAGAATGCCTCCAGCAGATTTGAATCCAGGAACACCAGATTTGCTATAGCAGACAACTGTGTTGTTTCACCGAGTCCAGACTCCTGTTTGTGGAAGTAATTTACACCTAGTGTTTGTAAAAATGCAAACCTCGAGCCTGTGACGTAGCTGGACAATTATAGAGCTTTGCCATTCGGCTGGAAACAGAGCACTCACACAACAAACATAAGCTGTGTAAGTCTTATTTTGTCATGCACTTCAAATATGAGACCTAACTCTGTGCTCTCCGGTTTGCAGAGAAGTCAGTGGGAGCTGTGAGCATCCGTCAGCCTGCGATCCCAGTGTGCAGGGCTGAACAGGGCCCAGGCCTCCTCAGCGCCACAGAGCCCGTACCTCAGTGTGCTGCCTGCTCTCCAGCCCTCCCCTTGCCAAAGCTTTGGCCACATCGCAGCTCTGAATGAAAAAGTGGCCTTAACGTAAGCCCTGGGACAACTCAATGTTATCTGCTCCAGTCTGAGAGGAGCAGGAGCCTATCTGTGCTGCCGGCATTGCCAGGGCTCGGCTGCTGAGCCAGGTCTGCACTGCACCCACTGCTAAGCGCTGTGAGAGGACTCAGGAACGGCGCGGCCCGTCCCAGTGGCAGCTCTGCGATCCTCAGGAGCGGGACCAGGAGGCCTGGCACACCAGGAGCAGGTCAGTCATGCTGTGAGCGGGCGGTCGGTCAGGCTGTGAGTGGGAGGCCGGGCTCACAGGGCCGCCCCTGTAACCAGACCCTCTGCATGTCCAATCTCTGCTGTACTCTGGGGTTCATAGCAAATGTCTCTGGCCTGGAGTTTGTAGTTGTGGTCGTTGGTTGCTCCTAACGTCATGTGGTTTGTCCCCAAGGAACCAAGGGCAGAGGCCATCCTTGCTGCGAGGGTTTTGCTGTTCCCCACAACGGAGAAGCGCCCTCGGCCGGTGGTGCTCTGCTTTTTGGCACCTGGGTTCAGCTGCTTGAAAGGCACGGCAGACAGCTCCTGTACGGCCTGGGGCAGTCAGGGTTGTGTCAGCTGGGCTGCTCTCCGGTGGCACAGTGAACGTTTTCCTCAGGGCCCACAGAGGAAAGAGCTGGGGTTGGCCGTCCCTTCCCACCTCCCTGGGCCACCACTGTAACACCAACACCTGTAGTTAAAAAATGCCATCAGACCCTGCAGGTCCTGCATGGCACCTGTGCGTGTCAGAGGGGCTAGGGCTGTATCCTGCTCTGTGTGTGAGCTCCCACGTGCCCTCCCATCCCTTCTCCCCTGCCACAAGGTACGGCCGCTGCCTGCTGTTTGGTGACTTAAAAAGGGGAGAAAGCAATGAGTTTGGCGAAATTATCTTGAAGTTATTTTGTTCCCTTGTGAGGTTTGGGTGTGAAGGGAGCTTCTAGTGTATTAACTCCTATTAATATTAAGCCTCTACTGTTAATAGGATTTGCATATGGAAAGGAAGAAGATTGACCTTTAAATTCATTTAATAAAGCAAATTTTAAAAATAATTTTAGTTAAAAGCATTAGTGCGGTGAAAAATACAAGAACAAATACATAGACATCAGTATCCGGGCTTTTGGTAATGCTAATGAGCAAATTATTGCAGGGGAAGATTTGCATCACTGGAATACATGTTCCAGCCTCCATCCTGATGTATGTGATGTGGGGTTATCTGCGTAGGGCTCCTCTTTCAGAACACATTTTCCTCATATAAAATAGCCTCCTCTTAACTCCCATTGGGGACTGCCTTATAAATGAGGAAGCGGTCCTCAAGGGATTGGCTTGGCTAAAAAAGTGCGTTATTTAAAAACAAGAACAAAAACTTATTAGAATATTAAGCAATATAATTAGCTCATTTCTTTTTTTTTTAATCTTAAAAAAAAAAAGTATAGCCAATTTTAATTAAACACGTTCACTAGATGTTTGAATCGTGTAAGAATTAGAAAATGGTCCTGCATTTTAGAGTGATGAGTGCTTCAGTTTCAGGTCCTTGCTCTGATTGCTGTAGTCGGGTGCAGCCGCAGTGCAGCGGATAAAGGAGTTCTCCTGTCCCAGGACCCATTCTGCCCCTGGAGGGGCACTCTGAGCCCTGGGAGGGGATGCACGTGTTCCCTTTGCGTGGGAAGGGACATGGGTTGCCTATACCAAAGCTGGCTAAGTGGTCAAAGTAGTGTTGTCCCCACTGCTAAATGCTGATTTACACGTGCTGAAAGGCTTCCGTTGCCCTCACAGCAAGTGATGGAAGGTATAATTGGATTAGTAACACGGCATCGCTCTTCGGGTCTGGTGGGTGAGAACCGCTGCCCGGTGGCCCTGATCTCTGGTGTTCGCTGCTCCTCAGGCCTTGACCCACCCGCGGCGCTGCTTCCTAGCATGGTTCCCTGCAGTGCTCTGAGGTGCACGGGCGGAGCTTGCTGCAGGCTCAGGGGAATATTTGTCGGTATTCGGCGGTACTTCCTTACGCAGCAGGGTCCAGAAATCCATCTGTTTGCGCTGCTCCTGCCCTGCCCCGAGCCCACCCCAGTGGGATGAGGTGAAACTGTTCAGGTTCCTCTTCTCAGAGCCTCACTGATGTCATCTGTTGGATGCAGCTCTGAGCATCTGAGGTTGGTGAAATTAAATAAGGTGCGAGCATCCTTTGGTCTGTGGCTCTCTGCCACACACTTTAGAACAATTACTCGCGGTAACCTTAACAATAGTGTATTAAGGAAAAAAAAAATCTTCATAAAAGGATTTAGCGTTGGGATGGAGCTCTGCCTGGTATTAGAACAATTACGAAGCAGATGCACCCACTCCAAGCAAAGTGACCTTTTCATCAAGTTACAAAACATTAAAGGTTAAGGGATGTTTGAAAGGAAGTTAATACTTTTAAAACAGTAGAAAAAAATGGCCATCCTTTCAAGACCTGACCAAACCTGTGGGAAACTTCCAGTCGTAATTTAAGTAACTCTTACAATAGAAAGATGGAAAGTATTTTACATCGTCTGTTTTATTTTAAAACCGCACACACTTTTTTAGAGAAGCAATGGGATTTGATAACAAGAACTACCCCACGGAAGAAACCCGCTCTAAAGCTGGTTAATTGCAATTTTTAAGTCACTTTTTTTTTTTTCTCTCCATTGTGCACCGATGACACGAGAACAAAGAGAGCGAATCAATGCCGGTGTCACACTTTCTCAGTTTCCACCTCCCGCCCGACCCGGCCGTGCCAACGGGACCCGCTGGTGCTCGGCGCTCCTCGGCCCTGGGCACGGGCGGAGCGCGGGGCCGCTGCAGCCCACGTCCCGCCGCGGCGGAGCGGCACCGGGCGCCAGGGGCAGAGCGAGGTCCCTTCTGGGCAGCCGGGCGGCTTTGTCATTTCTTCAGTATTTTTAAGAGAAACTCGCCTGTCTTAACGCAAACGCTGTATGCAAATTAGTAAAATAGCCGCCTAGGAAAGAAGTTTCTGCGGAAAGAAAGGAGGGATCTGGCAGGAGAAGCTCCGCTCCGCGCTTCTTCCCGCTGCAGGATGTATCTGGGCACAACCAAATCTCCCTGCCGTGAGGTCACAGGCGCTCGCAAGGGCACGGCCGCGCTCGCCCGGCAGCGCCGACCCCCGAGTGATGCAGGGAGCAGGCGGGGATCCCTTTCCCCCCGCCTCGGCCCCGCCGGTGCCCCCGCCGCTCCCCGGCCCCGGGGGCTGCACGGAGGAGCTCCTCGAGCCGGAGCGGGGCCAACTTCGTGCGGGCGGGCTGCGCTGAGCCCTCTGCGCACAATGGCTGCGGTTGGCACCCGGGGGAGGGAGTTTCAGGCTCTGTAACTAATTTTCATAAAGGGTTTTCCTACTGCCCAAGTGAACACATTACGCTACAGTAGCTCTGAATGGTATCGCTCCTTTCCTTCAGAGCGGCGGCCGATTGTTTCTTCAGAGACCCCCAAGTCCTTTCAAGGGGGGAAAAAAAAAAAAAAAAGTGATAATTCAGCGGGACAGCACCGCGGCGACAGATCTCACATCCCCGCGCACCGTCCCCAAAAAGTGCCGCTGTGGGCGCGGAGGCGGCGGGCGGGGCGGCCCGGGCCGGGCGGGGCCGAGTCGGGCTGCCCCGGCCCCCCCGGCTCCGCGGGCGGCAGCAGCCGCTGCTCTCCCTGGGCCGCTCAACTTCAGCTCCGGCCGCAGCGGCTGCGGGTCTCGCTCCGGCCCCGCCGGTGCCCGGGAAAGGCTGCGGGGAGGGCCGGGCCGCGCTGCCCCGCTCCGCTGCGCGGTTCTGGCTTTGCCGATGCGCGGCCCGCGGGGCTCCAGGAGGGGCGGGCTGGGGCTGCGGGTTCGCTCCTGGGGCTGGGGGAGCTGCCCGGCCCCCGCTGTCCCAGTTCTGACGTTCCGGGGCGCGATGCGTGGCAGAACTGGGAAAGTCCTCCGGATAATTTGCAGCCAAAACATCTGGTTCGTTACAGCGCAGCTACCGGACTGAGCCAAACAAACTTTGCTGCTGTGTAAATTCACTTACCCAAACAATTTACATTCAAGCAAAGATTTTAGCCCGGAGAAAAACTTTTATTCATTTGTACTCAGGAGGTTTGGGAATTCGTAGGCATTTAAAAATAATTTTGCTCTAATAAAGTTATGTAGATATTACAAAACGCCTTTGTTCTCTCCTCAGATAATTGCCGCCGCTGTAATAGTTATTGACAACGCTTTGTATTGCACAAAAGCCGGGGATCGTTGTCGGGCGCGGGCAGCCGTGTTCTTAAACAAACTTGGCAGAGGCGCGTCCGTCCCGGCAGCGCTGATGCGAACCGCTCCTCCTTTGTTCCGCACCGGGCGAAGCCGCGGCGGCCCCCGCGCATCCGGGGGGCACCGGGCGCTCCCCGCAGCCGGCGGTGCCGGCGCTGCCCCCCGCTCCGCTCCGCGCCTGCAGCGGGCAGGTGGGGGCCCGGCCCCGGCGCTCGGCGCGCCCCGCAGTCCCCGGCGAACCCCCCCCCTGCTCGGGGCCGAGCCAAGTCGGCGAACTTAGCCGGGAATCCCCGCTGGCCGCCGCCGCGCTGTCCGTGTGCGGGGCCCCCCGCAACTCAGCCGCTGCCGCCGTGCTCGGGAGCTGCGGTGCGGACGGGCGGCGGAAGGGGCAGCGACGGGGCTCGGGGCGGGCGCGGTGCCGAGCGGGCGGGACGCTGAGCGGGGTTGGTCGTCTGACGGTGGGACTGGGAAATAATTGGTACCTGGCTTTGGAAGTGCCGGGAAGGGCGAGCTCAGCGCCGAGCCTCGTGTGCGGAGTCTCTGCAGATAGAGCCCGTGCAGTCATCGATTTTGTGCGTTTGTTTTGTAAGCGTTATGTTTGTAAATGTGACACTTAATACAATTACGGGTTCTGGCTCTCTGAAATAGACTGTGACCCCCGGAGAAGCTAATGCACGTGAAGGGCTCCGCGTTTGCAGCTGAAATCCGTCCGATCGGAAGTTCAATAGATTTTTCTTCCTTAAAAAAAAAGAAGGGGGGAGGGGGGGGGAAGAGTACAGTTACCAACCAAACTGTTCCGCGGCTCCTCCGGGCTGCGAGCGGGGCACGTGTGTGCGTGTTTGTGTGCGTGTTTGTGTGCGTGTGCACGCCCGCTGCGCCGGCCCCGCGCGCGGAGCTGTCTGTATGGGGCCGGGCGGCTCCTCGGCGGCCGGTCACCAAAGTTTGCCTTTTCCCCCTCAACCCCGCTGCCTTCCCGGGCCTTAAGCGAGAGCGGAGCGCGCGGTAGGAAGCTGGGGGAGGTGAGCGGGGCCGGGGGGAGGGAGGAGGGCAGAGAAAAGTTCCCGCAACTCGCAGAGCCCCGAAGTGATGTTCGGCGATTTCCTCGGGATGCTCCGCACCGGCGCAAGGAGCGGCAGAGCGGGGCTGCGAGGGCCGAGCGACGCGTCCCCGGGGCTGCGCTCAGCGCTTCGGGGCGATTTCCTAATTTTTGACTCCAGGAGGGAGAGAGGCAGCGCGAGCTGAGCGCAGCCCTCGGTTCCTCGCTCCCGCCGCGCCGTCACCGCGCTGTCACCGCTCAGGGCCGGAACGGGCGGCAGCGCCGGCGGGGACGCGGGCGGACGCACACACGGACACACGGACGCGGCCGGGACAGAGCCGGGCTCCGCGGCTGACGGCTCACCGCGCCGTTCGCCGCAAACGTTTCGTTTTCCCCCGGCAGCACCGGGTTCCCGGGGACTTCGGGCGGCGGCGGTTCATTTTTCGCCCTACGCTCCGCGTTAAAACCACCGTCCCGTGACCGCCGCCGCTCAGCCCCCGCCCCGCGCACCGAACGCAGACCCCGGGGGGCGCGGGGAAACCGCGTCCGCGCAGTGCGGTGCTCGGAGCCACCCCGAGCGCGGAGCGCCAGGGGCGAGCGGAGGTGCTTTTGATCTTACCGTAACACTGAGATCATCATCTTTTTTTTTTTTTTTTTTAATTCCTCCCCGTGAACTTAAGAAAAAAAAATTATTTGCTACTGGTTTTTTTTTTCTCTTTTTTCCCTCCTCTTGCTGCCAGTACACGGGGGATGCGGGAGGCGGCGGGGCCCGGCGTGCCCCCACCCCATCCCAGCTCCAGCCCCATCCCAGCCCCGCGCCGCCCGCCCGGCCCGGCCCGGCCCTCCCGGCGCAGCGCGGC
>NC_034418.1:8819251-8850837 GCF_002078875.1 Numida meleagris | reverse complement strand
CGGGCTCTCCCCGGCCCTCCCGCCCGCGCACCTCTTCGGGGGGCTTCCCCTCCTCCTTCCTCCGGGGCGATTTGTCAAACTTCCCCCCTCTTCTGCCAGCAGCAGCAGCAGCAGCAGCAGCAGCAGCAGCAGCAGGGCTGTCCTCTCCTCTGTGCCGCCTCCTCCTCCGCCGCCTCCTCCTCCTCCTCCTCCTCGGCATCGTGCATGCACAGCAACAAAAAATATATCCCCGACCCAGCCCTCGAGCCGAGACTGGAGCAGCGCAGCGGATCTCTGGGGCTAAAGCAACTCTTCCCACCCCCGCGCCGAGGCAGCCCCCCCCGCCGCCCGCAGCATGCCGAGGAGGAAGCAGCAGGCGCCCCGGCGCGCAGCAGGTACGGAACGGTGCGGTGCGGTGCGGTACGGAGCCGCCGTCTCCGCTCGCCGCTCCCCCCCGGCCCCGCCGCGGCCCCGCTCGCACGCTGCACGCCCGGCTTTGCGGAGGAACTCTCGGTCTGACGGCACGGCGCTCGGCGGCGATTGGGGGGGGGGGGGTTGGGGGGGTTTTTTTTTTTTTTTTTTTTTTTTTTGCCTTGGGGCTGCAGGGGTGGGGGCGCGTGGAAGCACTGTCCCTACTTTGGTACCCACTTCGCTGCGTCCCCAACTCTGCCCGCCGGGTGCCGGCAGCCCGCGGTGCGAGCAGGGCTGTGCACGCGTAGAGATGTCTGGCTGCCGGCGCTGGGGGAAGGAGCCCAGTGCTGTCCGCTTCCAGCCCGTACTTTAGCACCTACTTTGCTTCCGTTCTTCTGCATCCCCTTCTCTCCCAGGCAAATGATTTGCGAAAGGCAGCCGAAATACTCTGTTTTATTTTATTTTTCTGTAAAAGAAGGTAGGATGTGTATAACTACACGGCTCGTCTGAATGAAGCTGTAGAGATGAGGTGGTTCGGGAGCCCCTCAGTGTGAGTTGGAGCTCCTCGCCCTGAGTGGGGTCCTCTGCCCAACTTTTGTGCTCTCCTCCTGTCTCTGGTGCTGCTCTGCAGCTGTGGGCCGGACAGCCACAGCCACAGCCACGGGCCGGCCGCGTCCTTGGGCGCTCCTCTGCTCATCTCATCGATTCCTTCTTTATAAGCCCAGATGAGAAGCTGCAAAGGAAACTAAAGCAAAAAAAAAAAAAAGCAAAAAAGCAAAAAGAAGAAAAAGGGGGGGGATGTCTGTGCATCGTCAAATGACTGGCGAGTGTTTCTGATAGTGCTTTTACAACTTCCTCCATTTCTTGGTTGGGTTTTTTTTTTTTTTTTTTTTTAGGAATACTTTTTAGGGCTTTGTCCAGATGAGGCTTTTTGTTTGTTTGTTTTGTTTTCCTTCTGCCAGAAATGTCAACTCCTGTTAAACTTATGGAACGTTTTCTGGAAAAGCTGAATTGAAAAGAGTAAAAAAAAACAACCAAACAAACATAATTTTACAGTAATTCTTAGCTGGGGATATGTGGGCTGGAAAAGGTTTCCTTGGCCTGTTGCCATCCTTGATTTGATGGCTGATTGATCGCCTGTCATCTGGCTGCCTTTGATCTATTCATTCCCGATAAACATCAATAAATCACTTGCCATGGTAACGCCAGGCTGGGTGACGTCACACGTGGCCTGTCAGCTCCCTGTCAGTGCAACTCGTGGCGGCCGTGCCACGCCGCCAGGACAGCCTGCCAGGCCTGGGGACCGCAGGTGACACTGTACCTGCGCCTGGAGCCCAGCCGTGTAGGGGGCTGGGGGCTGGGGTCTGGTGGCCGTGGTGGCACTGGTGTGGCTGCAGCTGGGCTTGTGGCCTCCTCAGGCAGGGACCCCTGCAGCCCCGGAGCTCCAGGAGCGGGCTGTTCTCGGAGCGGGGCACGGCAGGGCTGCTGACAAGTTCTGTGAGCGGTGCTCTCTGAGTTCAGTAAGCAGCAAGTGAGGCGAGGAGCACCCCAAGCTGTGAATGGCTGTCCTCGCTTCCCTTCTTCTCTTCTCTGGCGTACCCGTTTTCATCTGGTACTTTTAGCGTAGAAAAGTGTGCTTTCTGGCAGCCCAGTTCCATGTACTAACAGTTAGAAAGTTTCTGAAGTTTGCAAGTCTGGCAGTGATACGATCTAGCAAATAATATCTTAGCCAAGTGCTTAATGTTTCTCATTTCTCGACTGTGTCATCAAATGATGCTTCTCAAATTAATTAAAAAGGTGAACTTTTTCTAGTATTTGGAAAATTCTATTTTGTAACATTAATTCAGTTCTGTAGATTCTATCTCTTCCAAGTGCTCGACTTGTTCTCCCACCAGCGGTGCTTGACGTTGGGCTTTCTGTAGGCTGGGAGAAAATGCTTGTGCACTACAGAAGCGTTCCGCAGTACCTTTTTCCCTCTCTTGCACTCCCCATCTCTTCCTCCTTTCTCAAGTGAATCATCCATGATGTGTGATCTATCTTTCATATTTAGCAGAAGTGTAATCTCTTCAAACTTTTAGCTTTTTGATAGCCACATTAAACATTTAGTATTGTGTATAATTGCTTCCCCCTGAAATGCTGTTTTATTGGTCACACTGGAAACGTTACTTTTTCTAATAGCAGCAAAAGCTGCTGCTTTTTTTTTTTTTTTTTTTTTTTGCTTTTTTTTCCCCAACGCCTTAAAAACAGCAAAGAAATAACAGGTTAGTTAAGAAATATTCATTACAAAAACTTGACTGCAGGACTAATAGGAGATGGAAGAATGGTTTTGCTCTATCAAAATGACCCGTCAAAACGACTTTGTTTCATATTTGATTTAATTGTCTCTCTCCTGACAGGCACATTCATCAATAGCTTAATGGTCAATCAGAAGTTGGCAGAGTGAGTGCTTTCATTCTTTCCCATACACTAGCTTTGGCTTTACTTTATCAAAATGCCTCTGCCTAATGGATATGGGGGATGTAGAATGACTGAAGGGCTACTTATTTGAGAAGAGTGAAAAAACAAGAACATTTATGCTGTTGATAAGTGCATGAAGATAAATAAGTGAGCTGTACGAGGGGTTTTATTTTAAGACAGAAGAAACTTACTTTTTTCCCCCCCCCCTTCTTTTTGGCTTCAGAACTGCGAGTTATAAGGTTCATGACTGCTTTTGTGGCATACTGAGAGTGATGACAAATTGATTGCTTGGTACTGAGAGAGAAAAAAAGGTGGTGGAGGGGGGAGAATTAAAGATGTCTGCTGATTGGTAACTCAGGAAATCCAGTCCCCAGCAACCTTGAGAATACTCGAGAATTTTTTTTCTCCAAACTGAAAGGTCCGCTCAGCCATAAAAAAAGAAAAGTTGTTTTGCCAGCTTCATTAGTGTTCACCTAATTAGCTGTAAACCTGATGGATTCCTGACAGCTTTAATGATTGGAGATGACAAGCTCCACGCAGTGTCATCCAGCAGAATTAGGTTTGCAGCTAGTTTGATGTAATCAAGTTGATATTACACAGTCCTGGTTGCCTTTAGTTGTGCATTAACTCAATTTTCTGCTGCAGGTGACAAATGGGCTTTGGTACCTGGATAATCATGTCATAGGAATTAGGGCCCTTTTAATGGTCTGGAGTAGAATAACAACAACAAAGAACTCTCAGCAGCACAGAGCTTGCAGACATAACAGACAGGTGCACAAATTCTTTATGTCTAGCCCAAGTGTTAACACCACACTGTAGAAGACTAAAGCTGTCTCTGAGAATCAAGAATCTGTAAAAATGATAATTTCAGTTTGTTTGCTCTGAGGCTCAGGTGAATATCACTGATAAATTTGGGGGGGAAGTCAGGCATCGCAGTTCTCTTCCACACCTGTTAAAGCGTGGGAGCGATCAGAACTGCTGCTCCAATGGCTGCTGTCATTTAAGGCAGAAGGAAGAAAATATTTATTAGTTGGAAACGATTGGCTAGCAAAGCTAAGGTACTGTATTAATAGAGGCTAGTCTTGTTCGTGCAAATAGTAATTATCTGCCCTTAAATTATAGCTTTTACTTGCAGCTTTTTTAGAAACCTATCTATTTAAAAGATCAAGAAAATGTACTTCCTATTGACAGCAATGACTTAATACATATTCTGTATACATATTAAGCTCTTTTGAAGGGGGATTGGAAACTAACGATTTGTTGGAAACTGACTTGTTTTGTATTGAATGAAGCAATTACAGCTTTTTAGGCCCAGACAATGACACTGAGTTTTCAACCCTCTGGAAAAACAAACAAACTTTTTTTTTTTTTTTTTTTTTTTTTTTTAGTACAGTACGGTTTAAACCTTAGAGATATGTGCGTACTTTTTAGGCTGCTGCCAACTTCAGTGCTTACGTTCCCAAGATGCACACGGTCAGGGTGAGTAGCGGAATACATGGCAGTGCTTTCGGAGAGCTGCGCAGCGCTGCCACTTCTCGCAGACTTCAGGGCTCCTCGCAGTTTATCAGTGCCTCCAAAGCGAGGCCGGGAGCGCGCTGCAGGAGTACGGTTGTGAGCTGGCACGAAGGTTGCGCAGCCACATTTCCAGGCAGCTCCGAGTTCAGGAAGTTGAATGCTTTCTTTAATTTATGGGAATTGCTTGCCACTACATACATACCCCAAAAGTAAATGTAGCGATAAAGTAGACTACCTATAAAGGTACTTGCAGCGTCAGCCCTTGGCGCGTTATGTGCCTCCAAACCTGCCACATATTTCTCTGTTGGACAGAGATTCTTCCTAGCAGCAAGCTGACAAAATGATTAGTTATGGCTGTCCTCTGCTTTTTTTTTCAGCAAAGTGTGAGGAACAATGCAAAAAAAAAAAAAGAAAAAGAAAAAGGGGCATAAATATAAAAAGGCCTGATAGATTCCACTGAATATCCGTCTGGAAAACAGAATTTTCCAGAATCAGCTGCCATTTCTCCCATTAGCTTGACAGCTGTCAATTAGGGCTTCAGTGCTCTCCTGGGCCACAGTTTATTGCGTGCGGTTGATGTTGTCATTTTGTTCTCAGTTTTGCCTTGAGCACTATCATGAGCAGGAGTGAAATAGTCAATAACTGATGTATCAGCAGTTATTTCTTAAATTGGCTTACAAGTCTGCATTTTTCCTCTTTTTACTAAAGATTGTTTTGTAAAGTGATTAGAATGAATTGTGACTGCTGCAGGGTTATGGGAAATGCAGTGAAGCTAGGGTGAGTTAGCAGGATTAGAGTGGTTCCTTTTTGTCAGTGCTGCTTCCAGGATTAGTGGGAACTGTAGAGATAAGAGCACCTTTGGGCTGAAGTGTGTCGAAATTTCGGAGTGCGCTCTGTGCACACTTACGTGCAAACACATGGTGCTGGATGGGGAAGGAGAAGAAACATTTTGCCGGAACGTGAAGTAACCTTACATGTTATCTTTCAGAGCAAGCCTTGTAACTACTGGCTTTACGGTATGGTAATCCATATTTTAATCCAGTGTCAGGACTGCTTCCTGGCGAATCCAGATATCGATTGTCAAATTTTAATAAAGCCCTATTTACAAGGTACAGCTAGGAGATCAAGCATTAAGATGCCTGAAGCGTTGCATTGTCAAGTAAGTGTGTCTGTGTATGGCTATGATACAATACCGAAAATAACAGTTCCAGGGCGATCGTGGGTTATCTTATCTGTGCAATACTTCAGCATCATTTACCAAACAATCCACCTCAGGTGTTTCAGTGTGATTTTTTTTTTTTTTTCTGTGTGTGGGTTTTTTTTTTTTTAAATTTGGTTACGCCCAAATTGTGGTTTATCAGCCTCGAGTTAAAAATGAAAGGTGAATACAATATATTGTATTTGGTAACAATGATATGGACTGGTACATCCAGACAGATAATATGCAGTTGTAATTAGACTGAATAGACAGGCATTCATTTTTAAATTCTTTGACACATGCATAAAATAGTCATATAATAAGATAAGATGACAATTTTATGTTAGGTTGATAAAGTGTCCCGATACATGCATTTAAATGTCTGTAAGCCTTTTTTTATCCAGACAGATTAATTCTAGTTTCCAGCATTTGCAGTTAGACATTAAATTAATTTTAAAAATCCCACTAAACAATGGCTGTGTTGCATTTTTTATTGTCATTACCTAAAGCAGGAGGACTGAAAAAAAAAATTCAATTGATTTTTCTTGATTTCGGTATTTTAAAAAATGCATAAAAATTGGCTCAAAGGATTTAAAGCATAGTCCACGAGAGACTGTGTTGTAGTTTTCTTAAGTATAATGATGCAGAATAGAACATTGTCAAGGGCTTGAAATTGTTTCTTACCATTTCCATAAAAAGAACAGCGAGATTTGAGTAAGTTGAGCTTAATTTGAGGCTGCGAGATTTAATTCTCCTGAATTTCCCTGATCTTGCTGCTGAGAGGTATTCTGGTCATCTCAGTAGAGAGACAGCCTGCAGAATTTAAACAGTCCTCAGTGCAAGCGGCAACTTTAAGATATTTTTTAGAAAATGTTCAAAGGCTTTTTCCCCAGGGGCACAGGGAGAGTGGGGAAGGAGTTACCGGAAGAGCATAAAATATCTGCAAGCCCTTTGCCAGTTCCACTACCTGCCTTGGGTGGACAGTGAAGGTGCAACTCCTCAAGAATAATCTAAGTTCATATTTTAGACCTAATTATAAATTATTAATTAATTCTGTCAGGACACATGTTATTAATTATGACTCTCTCTTCTTCATTCAGAACAGCTGTTGGGAATCGCTAAGCTCACTGTATTTGTTGGTGTGGGAGTTCACCAAAAGAAGAACTCTTCCTTCCCAGCTTGCCTCACCACTCACCTCCCATTCTTTTCATGCGAGGGATTATTTGTAAGCAGCAAAGCCAAACTTGACATTGGTTGGAATAAATATAAGTTCCGAAGTGATTCAGTGCACTTGCAATTAGTTAACGTTTTTATGGGGGTGGCTGTCCATAAATAATTCTCCTTTTCGTGAGGCTCTGTGGTGGTAGAGAGGTCAAAAGGGCGCTGAGCGGGCCCTGGTGAACGGGGAGCGGGGCAGCTCTCGTGCCCTTCTGCCAGGCTCCCGCCAAACTTGACGGGGAAAAGGGCTGCTTTATTATTCGTTTGGAATGATTCAAATTCATTTACTTTTGATATTTCCATCATTAAATTGAGCCCTCTGTTTCAGTTTCTTATGTGTTCTTTGCGGAATGCATGTTGCATAAAATAGGCAATTTTTAATGAACAATTTAATGTAAATGGGTTCTGAATTTAAATTAATATTAATGAAGCTTTGAGTGAATTTATTTTGCATACGTAAAGGCTTGTAACTCTTTCACCCATACACTCCTGTCTTTATGTACTAACACACCGGTTAGGTGGATTGGCCAGTTTCCATATTCCATGGTTAAGAAACTTGAATGGATTTTACGTGGGTATCTGTGCTAGTGCGGCTCTGCGCAGGTTGGCATCTCTATTAGACAGTACCCGCCTTTATGTTCAGGTTTCTGGAGTTTTCATTTAAAACACGTTACCCTACGTGTTCTACATATTTTTTTCTACTTCTGTTTTGCCTTTATGCTCAGGGAAAAAAAATTATTCCAACAATAGTCACTACAGTCAAGATGTTTTCTTTCTTTGCCTTACCTCTAATGCATTATGTATTTAGGAGTGATGGGATGTTCTATAATTAATTCTGTTAGATGTAATTGCTATAATCACTTTGATGCTACACATAATAAAAGTAATATGGTAAGCATAGGAAAAAATGTAAACACCTTATTGTAACACTTTATTTAAAATTCTTTTTAAAATCTCGTTTGGAGCGGAACCTCCGCTTCCGTATTTTGTCAGAGGTAATATTTACTTTAAAGCGCATTACGTGGTAAAGGAATGAATTCTAGGTATTGAAAAGATCCTGACTGGCAGGTTGTCTTCTCTGAGTGTGCATATACTTCTGACTGTACTCCATTAAAGATGTAGTTCATTAAGAAGCCACTCTTCAGTGTTGCTACAAGTGACATGTAAATATCACCGTATATCTCATGAAATAAGAGGTGAACTTGAAGATTGTATTAAAATCCTGCGTGTAGTAAATAACGGAGAAGTGGAATTGTATAACTGAAGGCTTCTTTGTGGTGCAAAATTATGGGAAAAATAAAAAGTATGAAGGGTAGCATGTAACTAGAGAGGGAGTTTTTCAGGCGTGGTCCCAAGTGGGAAAAAGACTGTAAAAGAAAAGGATGTTCCTCCCCCCCTATTTTTTTTTCTAGCAAGTAGCTATGAGTTATTGTTTGCAAACACAGTTTTTGATAGGGAGGAAATGAGAAAAATGTGTGCAATGGGTTAAGCTGTGTAGTTGATATCCCCGGTTCTGAAACAAAAAATGCTAATATGGCCATAGTTCTTAGTTAGTTGCACACCGTACTTAATGCTGCAAAGGTCACTTGGTTTTATGAGCCAGCTTCATCTATGAATTTGTATGTTTCACCCCAAATTTATATGTTACTCTCCCGTATTTTCTAAGCAATTGAGTGTGCAAATCATGGTTAAACTGGAAAGAAAATTAGAAAAATCCATTTAGTGTGGACAAAGGAGAGATTTATTATTATTTTTTTGCTAGTGTAATTTTCAAATAATGCGTAGTCCTAGCATGGAGAGCAGAAGTATTACGTTTAACTTCTGTAAGCTGAACAAACAAACCCCAACCAACCTCTCGCTGGATTGTTCTAAGGAAGAACAGAACAGGGTGCTGTTTTTGAGTATCTCTGGGACTGGGCTTGCTGCCTGAAGTCCTTTTCCTGCTAGGTCAAGCCTGTTGCTGGAGGGCCAGATCTCAGCAGGGGCCTCCTGGAGGCTTGGCGAGGCCGTTCGAGACTGGCAGCCATCAGTCATCCATCTGTGACACAGAGTCTGTTTTTGATGGCAGGGATGATAAAAGGCCTGGGAACTGTATAGGCCCTTGTAATCAGGGCCAGTGCTGACATCCTTCTCAACTTTGACAGCTTCTTCCTTTTCTCTCTTCACCGCCAAGACTGTCTCAACTGATTTTTTTTCTTTCTCTTGTTTCATGTACTTGATCAGTCTCAGATGCTGGGAATTATTTTTTTCTGAAGGGAGGGGGAGTGTTTCTTTTGGTTTGTGGGTTGGGCAGGTGTGAGAGGAAGTCTGTTTTTTTTTTTTTTTTTTGTACTGTAGGCCTGTTGCTAATTAATGTTCCTCCATAAGATTCTGTCGGAGTTGAGTAATGTTTTTGATCTTTATGCCTGATAACTGCATACTTAATGAGATTTCAAAGCTGTGAGTGCAGCTCCCTACAATTATTGACAGATGCCTTTTCTTTGCCATTGGGTTCAGCTTCATAAATCCTCCTGCAGTAATGAGGTTCAGAAGTGCCACCCTGCCAGTGAGCTAATGAAAGAGGGGGGGAGGGAGGGAACAGCTCATGCCTGCCTGACACATTTTTTTCCTTTAAAATTTACTATGCAGATGTCAAGCTGTGGGACGATTACTTCAAACATGCTAATTTTTATCTTGCTTTTGTGTCAAGCCTGCATGCCATTTCTCCCCCCCCAATAATAAATAAAAATAGAAACCTCAACCTATTTAAATTTTATCATGGATCATAACTATTGAAGACTTTGATATATGTGTGTTCTTTTACAGTTTCCAGTCAGTGGAACAGTTTTTTGAAATCCGAAGGGCAGAGAGAGGAGATATATAGATATATATCTATAAAAGCATTTAAAAAAAAGGCAAAAACAAAAAGCCCAGAGCCCCAGCTCCACCGGCCGCCCATCGGCCTGCCCTCGCCGTGCACTTGAAACATCGTAGATTTCATTTTAGAGTTCTGAAACTAAATCCTGGCAGAGAATAGCCGCACCGTGCCAAACAGTCGATTTCCTTTTCAGCAGGGCCATCCATCACGGACCCACCCTTCCCTCCTGACAGAATGACACGTGTCATTTATCACGCGGCCCCGCCAGCAGCGCGGGGGCAGCGCCGCGGGGATGGCTGCGCGCCTGGGGCTGCGCGGCTGCGGGGCTGTGCGGGGCCCGCGGTGACCGGGCCGCTTGTGTTCACACTGGGTGCGTTCCCTAGTGTTGGTTGGTTGCCTCACGCTACTCCCCCCTTCCCCCCCCCGCCCCTTCAGGATCTTGCCCTCCTGTCTTCCCTCTCTCTTTGTTGTTGTTGTTGTTGTTTTTTTTTTTTTTTTTTTTTTTAAGTTTGGCAATTGGGAAAAACTGGCTGACACGTATCATTCAAGCAGCACCAGCTTGCTGGGGGTTGTGTAAATGAATCTGGGAGCTCTTGGTTTCACATGATTCAAACGTGCATTATTGAAGATGGATGTTCCTTAAAAAAAGATTGATGATGGATATCAGGCTTATAGTGCCATTTATCATTTTGAATATTATTTAGACTTGCCGTGTAAAGCTGTAACTTGAGAGTTGGATGAGCTGGGACAGAATGGAGGCCTCAACGTGCATGCTTTGATTGATGGCTTTGCTTTCTCATTGTTTGTTACCAGATACTAGCCAGTCATTATAGGAGTGCCTTACAATTGTTTTAGGGGCTGGATTTCTGGCTATGCATGTGTGTGCATTTGTATAACAGGGAGACGGGCAGGCAGAGACAGAGTTAAGTTTTCAGCGAGAGCATTTCAATAATTGTAAAGAATGTAGACAAAGCTATGGCCCGTGCAAAGATACCGGCAGTCTTTGCATGAATACAGCTACATGCCGTACATAACACTAAAACATAAGCTGGAGTGCGGCTGTTCCAGCACAGCATTGTCAGACATCGGCAGTTCCAATATAAAAATATGCTGTAAAATGTGCTTGTGAACAGATTAAAACAACCCAGCTTCCTTTCGCTAATAGGCTGTGCTTTGGTCCCACGACAGCAAAGAAAACAAAGTTCTAGAATGTAATTATTTCAGCGTTTACATTTTTCTTTTCCATCCACCCTCTTCCCTCAGTGCTGCGGATCTCTGGATCTTAGCATTCTCTGCCAGGTGTCCGGACTGCGCCTGGAGGTGGACAGCCTGCCCGCACAGATAGCGAGGGCAATCACTTCCCTTTTTGAAGCGCTTTTGCTGGAACCAGGACACCCCCACCTGCTGGAAGAATCAAGGAAGCAGCCTTACATTGGCAATTAGGTCTTAACCTGGAAGCACGGGCAGTGATTATCGCGAGGTAGACCAGTAACAGAGCGGCTGTGCCGACAAGCAGTGCCAAAACTGGAGGTGCTGAGGCATTCGCACACAAACGGCCCTGGGCGAGTGCAGCATGCGGCCTGGCTAAACTTGTTCTGAGTTGACAGACTATTGAATGTTTCCTGCCTGGCACATGGTACAAAAATCACATAAACAGGAGTGGTAGGTAAAGACTAGAGTAGCTTTTTGCTGAATCAGGCTTGAATTTGCGCAGATAGGTGGTATTTTTGAGGTGCTGCTTGTCCCATGAACTTTGAGTGTGGGCTGCCTGCCTAGCCTAAGGGAATTAGAGCAACATTTAATAAACAACATGGAACATTTAGGTTGTAACGTGTTTCACAAAGCCATCGGGGATTTTATGTATAGAGTTTACAGAAAAGAGTTTTTCAGAAATCTGCTGTTTGTTATTCTTTCTCCCAGTTTGGTTCAGCTTGCTTTTGGTGCACTCTGCCAGTTGCCAGAAGTAAGAAGAATTCAAGTTTGTGCTCTTCATTAACAAAGTCCAGCATTGTGAGAAAAACCTGCACAAACATAATATTTTCTATAAAGTCTTCAACAGCAGAAGACGAAACTTTGATCTCCTACCCCTGCACTTGTGTAACACAGTAGGTAATTGAAGTACAAGTGCCAATTTGCTGGAACAATTGTAAACACACCTTGATACAAATGGCATCATTGCATTCTTACTGATTAGAAAACTTTGCTATTAATAGACACAAAGTCCATTTCAGGTGTAATTGGTAAGGAGCTGAGTGCACTCATGGGAAGAAACCTTGTTTTGTTTTTTGTTCGCTTTTATTCTTATCCCTTTTTTCAGTTTTATAGCTGGAGACATGATTTATTGCAGCCATCCATCTTTGGGGCTCATCCATCACATCCTGGTTGCTAGGCAATCATGGCAGCAGCTGTTTGCTTTGAATCAGACAGAAAAGTTGTCAATCATCAAAGGCAGGTGAATAGCATTAGAAACACGCTATTGTCAGACGGAATAATTAATCAAAGAGAGAAAAGATAATTAAAAAGATATGACCCTTGCAAGTACTTGCTCTGGGTTGCCTGGAAAAAAGAAAAACTGCCTGGTCTTTTCTAGACACTTAAGCAGCTGAGGGCTGATAAAATATGCACTCTGCAGTGCATAGTTTTTAATTAATTGAAAAAGGTTCAACATTCAAAGACGATGCTGGAGAAAAGTCTGATTATGAGCAGAAGTAATATTTATTGTTTGCATGAAAGGCTTGACATGGAGTTCTAACTTTCTGTCACAAATCTCTTGCATGCTTGCACTAAGCCTCTTTCAGCATTACTATCTTCACTGGCAGTTACTGGAGTGTGTGGTTAGTCAGTCCAGGGAAGGTCCTGCGGCTTTCATCCAGCCTTTTCATTCTGGGCCACCTTTTCAGTGTATTGTCTCATTTGCCATCCTGTGCAGCAGCTATCGGAGTTGCACGAGCTCTGCCATCAGAAAGGCAGGTGAAGCTCGGCGAGCCCGAGCATTTCTCTTCGTTCAGTGCATGAAAGGTGTTGAGTAGTAACTGTCTCATTTCCAATCAGTATGTGGAATAACTGACTCTTGTGAGCTGATTCCTGAACCAGATTTTCCAGCAGTCCTATTACTTTTAGCTAGAACGACAAAAAGGATGCTGTCAAGCCCAATTTCCAGCTCCTTGGAGTTTGGATTACCTGGCAGGAGGTTCGGCATAGCATGGCCCAGCGCAAGCTTACATAGGGATGCACTTGTGGTCGAGAGCATCACTGCCCCAGTACTTGCAAAAAGCTGGGCAGAGCTTGTACTGCCGCCAGGCCACAAAGTACGTGCGCTACTTTGAACACTGTCGTTGAGTAAAGCTGGGTCTCTGAAGCCGGAGTACCCTAAGCAGTCACTGCCAGAAAGGAATGTCATGGTTTTGGTAGTTGGGCAAAGCACTCAGGTAGACAAATTAAAAATACTTCAGATTTTGTGCATATCCAGAAGCTAAGGTGTCTGTGGACATACAGATCACAGTAGAACAGAAGTATCCTGATTGCATCAACTGTTTTTTTTTTTTTTTTTACTATTTTGTAAATAGTGAAACAGAGGGGATGACCGCTTTTGCTCTTTTTCTTATTTCATTTTTGACTTCATACTTCTTTTACTGTAAGTTCTAGGACCTGATAAAGAAACTTCAAGTTTGTGCAGCCAGGAGAACAAAAATACTATTCTCAGCATCACGACCAAATAACGATGTTGATTATCAGTACAATTTGATATATGTCATGAAACATTGGGAATTAAAAACAACTGAATGAAAATCTGGTGCACCATTATTGCACGTCCCATCCCTTTCACATTGGATAATTCCTTGGATTATTCTTTGCGTAATTCCCTGCAGCAGTCTGTCAAAAGCTCCTCTGCTAAGTGTGTGTAGCTTATATCACATTTTCTGCTTTCCCTATTTCACCAATAATCTTTCCAGGATTTACTTAGAGAAGGAGAGAACGCAGCTAAGAAGGAAACAGCGTAGCGTCTGAGTGCTGGGTATAACACAGCTGCTGTGTGGAGCTATGGCAGTTCCCATCCTGGTAGGAGGAAGCTGGGACTGAAGTGTGCTTGGATGACTTGGAGACATCTGTAGCTTCGATTAACATTTTATGTTAGTGAGTCCCCCAAACTTAATGTTCACCAAAATCTGTGTAAGAAATAGTAAAGTCTCACTGAAAGCATAGCAGTGTGTGTTAGCATTAGCTTTAGGGATATCCTACATATGCTGTGTGAAGAAAGTCAGCATTACTCATGGCTAATAGCATAGCACTTCTGTGTAAAGTTAGGAGTTGTTTGCAGGTAATTCTTTAATTGGGTTAAATTCTGGTTTTCTTCTAAAAGTAATAATTCCATTTGATGTATTATTGATATTTTTTGGTCATAGGTGCATAGGCCCTCTGACTACATAGGGCAAATAGGGCAGATGGTTGTGTGTAGGCATGCAGAGTTTTCTCCAGCATGTGGTTGTGTATTACATAAATGTGGAGTAGTCTTTCCTGCATGTAGGGTAACATGTGTAGGGCTACAGAACCCTTTCCTTCTTTGCTGTGAAACTGCTGCTTCTCCTTTTCACGTAGCAGCACCTCTCATGCCTTATCTAGTATTTGCAGTATTTCAGATCTGCTGATCACAGTTTTATTTATCGGTAGGGGAACTGTGGCACTGGTATCCTAATGGGGGGATGTATAGTGCTAACATCAGTAAAATGTTGGATAAGAGACATATGGATAGGTGGCTGCATGTTGGAATATAGGCAGCTTATTGTTTGGTCTGATAGAGATTTCATAGCAGATTGTAGACTGAAGTTCCACATGATGATCTCTTTCCGTCCGTTCATTAAATTTAGGTGTGTCGTTTCCCTCTGATTTTTCCTAGTCTCTTTTCCATGTGTGTTCTTGAGAAAAGTTGGAATAGCTGTTCGTCGTTCTCAGTATTTATTGATTCACAGGTGAAAGAGGTTGGACTCCATGAAAGGATTTTTCTGTCCTAGTCTTCCTCATCCTTCCCCAAGTGCACGTTTATTTTGCATTTCCATGAAAGAAACTGCTTGGGAAGTTGAAATACCTTGGTTCTGAGTGTGCCAAAGCTAAATTGCTTTTTTGTTCATATGGAGTGAAAAATGGACAGAATATGTCAAACATTAGAATCATAACAGATAGTAAACCGTTCTGCTGTAACTGGTGGAAGAATGTGCAAAGGGAATTTAAAATAAACAGTCAAACAATAATCAAGCATTTGTCAGTATTTAGCTCACTGTGTTAAACATAGTATCTCAGTAAGAACCACGGAGTTACATGACATTTGTATACTGAGAAAAATACCTGGAGGAAACACAGGTAACGTGCTTGGCTGAACCATACCTTATGCTTGGCTGCACTGAGTACGCCTATAACGCGTGCTCCTTCCCAGTGAATACACTTGTGTATTCTGCCCTCTTCCAGTAGAACTCTTTGGTTTTACTCATCAGTGCTACCCATCTTACTGCAAGGGGCCCAGGGTACTTCTTGTTGTCTTTAGAGAGCATTGTCTCCTTCAAGGATTGAGAATATGTGTTTACTTCAGAAGATTTCTGATATGCGACACTTTTTACTCCACGTTTTTAAGGTTAGTTGCCCTTTTTATTCCTCTCAGTGTAGCTTGCTGTTCCATCTTTTATATGCACAGTGATTTTAGGGTTTCAGTCCTACAAGCTTGTGCAGTGAAACAGAAATATTTCTTATCTCTAATTTTCAGTTTGTCAGCAGCATAAGAAAAGTCTTCTGTAAGCTAAGCCTGAAGCTTGGAAGATGTCCTGGTGTTCTCTGTGTGAACATCCTTTAGGGTCTGAGCCATGTTGTGGTGTATGAGGTGCGTGAAATACATTTGTATGTACTTACACTATGTAACGGATGGAAAGTCTAGCGTGTTTTCTACGATATGCACCCTGGCATGGGGACAGGGGTAAAAGATAATGAACTTATTGTCATAGATGCAAGATGACTAACTCATGGAACATGATCATCCAAGAGTGGACCCAGATGGCCTTGAAGATACAGAATAATCAGATACAAGTCATCAGGCAGCGTGCTGCTTTCACTCTAATGCCTGGGGAAATTGGGGTATAAAGGAACTGGATTTCATGAGGAGGCAGAGGAAGGACTCATGCCATGGAGAAGCAAATAGACTGGTAGGTGGAGATCTGAGCTACTGTAGGGTCCCCAAAACAGAAATATCTGAATTCATATATTACGCTCATTTACTTGTATGTTGTACCGTTGTTTTGCATTTAGACATGTTTTGCCTTGTATGTAACCTAAAATTTACCTTGCAGTTGCCATATTAATTAGTTAGATGATTTAGTCATAGTAAATCAATTTTGGTAGCTGCCATAACTTAAGGAGTAAAATGGAGAGACATAAACTGAGTGGACTGTCTGGATCTGACTTGCTGCAAATTTTGTTGGAGGAGTATCTGAAAATGAGAAGGTAGAACTTGAAACAGCAAACACTGTGGGAGTGTTTTTTATATGCTGAAATGTATCATTTACCCAGGATACCTTGTCTTCCTCTGTTTTTGCTCTGGGCCTGCAATAAAATGCTTCCTATCTGTATTAGTTAGCAAATACTCTGATGTAATATATGAGAATAGCAGTGCATTATTTCCTCATGCTTATATATTTTCTGTATAAAATAGTCTAGCAGTAGTGAAATCTTGCAATGTGATTGAGTTTCATTTTGAGATGGTTAGCTGAATAAGCAGTCGGGCAGGCAAGCAGTAAGCTGAATGAAGGAGAAAGAAATAAAATTTTACAGCACATTTTTGCTGTAGGAGTGTGCAACACAAAATTGTGTGACTCAAATACTCAATCTGGTCTTCATGATTAAGCAATAAACAAATTACGAAACAAAGTTATCGTCCTTTTGAAACTTACACTCAGTTGTTGTGAAAACGCTAAGTATTTAGCATTTCTCAAAGGAAAGCATCTTCTGTTACTCGATGTTCGCTGGTGGTAGGTTTTAGTTAACAAAACTGTTTTTGTTTGCATTAGGGTAATATCAAGAACTTTTTTTTGAGGCACTAGAGAAATTTTGTAAAGTTAATTTACTGGATGTTGATAAAAAGAAACAAAATAGTTAAAATCTGTGATAAGCAAACTGTTGTGCCTTGTAGCAAGGAAGAATATACTTAGATTATGCTATTGGCCTCGTGCAAAGTAGCATTTGGTTACTTTGCTGAAGTGGCTTACTGTAAAAGCCTGGCACAGTGGGGCTGTAATCCATGAGTGGGACTTCTCCACAGCAGGACAAACCTGTCATCATATTGGCTCAGTAGTGTCTCTGGCATCCTGCAGAGATGTCCCCAGGTGTTTTGGGGAGGTTTAAAGACTGTAACCATGTAAAGATTATTGAGATCGGTCAGGTCATTACTGAGCTTTTCAAGTCCTCCTCCAAAGCTTTAAAATGGAAGTTTCTTATCCTAAGGAATTTGCATTTTTCTGGTTGGGATCTTGGATATAACCAGTGTGGGATGAAGTGCGCAGAGGAGGCTTTAGGGTCTTGTTCAAGTCCACAGCAGTTATTACCTGGCCTTTGTGGTGCTGAGAACCAGGTGGGCTGTGTTCACCAGAGCACTGAGGAGGCTTCCAGCTCCCTGTCTCTGCCCTGTGATGCCCTGGGCCGACTGGGCTGTTGTGTGGCCTCAGGCCAGCACTGTGCTGTTCCTGCACGCGCCTTGCAGTGCGGTGCCTCCAGCCCCATGGGCTGAAGCTTTCTGCTGGCTCTCACGGACCTACATGTGGTAGGCCACGTCTGAGAATGGCTTAGCAGAGCCAAGCGCCGCCACCTTAAGTACAGCAGCTTTACAGCAGCTGTTACGGGTAGCTCAAGCAGGCTAAGGCTAAGGGTAGTGAAAATGAACGTAAGTGATACAGGCCAGAGAGTCTGAACTGCTCTCCTGGCCCCGCTTCCATGCTGCAGAAGTGTGGGACATCAATGTGGAAGGAACCACGGGAAGGCTATCCAATCCTGTGCCGTTGTGGCTCACCCGCTGTGCCCTTCCTGGCAGTCTGTTACGGACAGTCAGGAACTCCCTAGCAGTGTTGTCAAGTGCCTCTGCTGCCACTGGGTATTAGCTTGCCTTGGAGAGTTTCCTGTGGATTATTTCACTTCCAGGCATTCTATGGCCTGAGTTGTTGGCTGCCTGAAGCCAAGGTGCGGAGCAGCCTGCGCTGCTATGGACTATCCTTAGGAGGAAATCAGGAGCTGGCACTTCAGTCTTTGCTCTTGTTAAGACCCAGCACAAGCCTGCTGAACTGAAACACCGTTCTTATACAGACTGACATCAGTGGGCTTTCACTGCGACCTGTGGTGTTAGAGTACGGAACAGAACTTGCCCTGTGTTACCCGGTAACTTCATGTGGCATGTGTGCTCATTGCTGATGTGATGTAGATATCTGCAGACTCTGGTGGACCCTTCTTCGTTAGATTTTTGAAAAGCATCTTGTCAAGTAATATGCTTTTTTTGCATGTTTAAGTGCTAAAGAGTCTTTAAGTATTTGAAATAGGTGCTAAACAGTTGTTTTTCTTAGGAAATGTAATACTAATGACCTAACCAGCTACCAACATTTTGTTTGATGGCATTCAATAAGGTGGAGGTTTTAAATTTATTTCAGAATAATTAAATAATTATAAATGATGCCAAGAAAGTTTTGTTAGTATTTATAATTTTTCTTAGTTGTAGATAGAAAATATTATCACAGTTAAGAGTCTTTACTGATAGGTAACAGCACTGTGTACATTTGGCCACTGAATATATTCGAAAAACACAGTCTTTATCCTTACTCTTTCTGTACAAAATTACATCTTTTTATGGATCATATGTCATGTCTCCCTAAAAATGTGATCTTGATTTTCATCCCGTGGCGATACTTTATTCAATAAATCAAAATCTTTCTCAACAGTTAGCAACGAACTTATATAATAGTTATTTCTGAAATGTTGATACAAGGAATTTAGCAGTTAACAGTGTTTATACATTCCAGAAACATTAACAGGTTAGGTTATACTGGAATCCAGTAACTATCCATAAAACGTGTGGGAGAACTGTCAGCTATGCTGTATCTCAGCAATGGCCTGCCAGACATCTCATGAAATACCAAGTGTAATAATAAAGTTTATAATGATTATATTGTCAGGAGGCACACATTGTCCATTATCACTGAGAACTGAAGGAGCAAGGCCTATCGCCGAGTGTTTAGACTGTAGCATTAGAACACTACAGATGTTCTTATCTTTTGGAGATAGTTTTGTACTGAATCAGTGATTTTTACACATTCTTGTGTATGAAAAAATGCTCTCTGCTTTCTGAGTATTTCTGAAGGAGAATAGAGGAGGATAGTTTTTATAAGCGTCAAGGTTGTTTCCAATTTCTGTAAATGAAGTTTGCAGAAGAGCCCTAGAAACTCTGTCATTTTTGCTTTAGATTTTTCCCTTTGCTTGGTGGTGATCCTGCATCAGTATTTAAAATGGACATTCTATTAAAATCAGTAAAACATCAGGATTTACTAGGAACAGTCTGCATGCTCGAAGGCAGTTATGTGCAGGCTGCGTTGTACCTGATATATTTGGCAGCTGCAGGGTGAGTAACACAAAAGCAAGCTAGGACCCTGAAAACAGCTAGTATTTTTTTGGCCTCTGCGTTCAGTAGATGACATTGTCTCAAAATGCATCTTCATCAGAGTTTTTTTTCTTTACTTCTGCTCATTATGACAAAACATGGCAACCAGAGACGGAGGGAGCATCAATTACAGCTGCAGTCTTGAAGTTTGAAGATGCATTTTAGCCATACTACACTGTATTATTATTATTACTATAATCCTCTGGTGCTTGTACATATGTAAATTACATTAAAAATAAGATCAAGGCAGACATGAAGTATCAGTGACAAAAGCAGAAAAAAGATGAACAAGCTATTATGAGCTATGAAATATAAAAAAGATGCTGTCTTTAATTTGACAGTGAACCAAAACCCACCAATTGTAGAACATGAGAGTACTTTTAACAGATATTCCCTTAAAGCTTTGTTGTGGCTGTACCCTCCAATGGCATCTCAAGTCTGTCAGCAACGCCATTATGAAATCCCTTTACGAGGATGCAGCTTTAGATTGTCACCTAAATCTCTGATATTTGGAATGCTGTATTATCTTGTTTAGCCTGAAAGCAGGCACAGGCACACTTTTTTTTTTTTTTTAAATGTGTATGTTCAAACTGTTTGCATTAACAAATGTTCACAAATATGTTCTTTGAATTTTAGTTTCTCTTATTTTCTAGGGGCTGCTTAGTAAAAATAATTTTACAAGACCTGCCTTCAGTCAGAAGCATCTGGTAAATGCTGATATTTTGAAGTTTAGTTAGTACTACGTACCCTACATAGTTACACATTTATTTCTCATGTATATTTAATGGATCCAAAACTTGTAAACATAGAACTGAATTCACACATCGAAGCTAGGCCGAGTACATGGTTCAGCTGAGCCTTTTATACTCATGTATTTTTTTTCTTGGAAAAAAAAATTGCAGTGAGAGATTAGGTTCCTTATATATGTTAATAAATCTGGCGTAAGTCTGTGTACTGTGGTAATGATGTGCCAACATATATTTTATGAAGTGAAGTGGATGAGCGTGGTGGTACTCAGTGAAATACATAGTTCCCTCTCAGCAGTCTTTCAAACTTGTTGATGTCATTCATATTAATTCCCATGCAAATATACTTCATGTCTTTCTTAAACATGGAGTGGGTTCAGAACAGACAGTTTTTAGCACAGTGTGACTTGATGTTAGTGGTAAGTTACAAGCCAAAGGAGGCTGGGGTCATCAAAAAATACTGGTGTAATGTTTTGCTTTCTTTTTCCTGAGATAAATAAAACTCCTAATGGAAGTAATATTTCAGTGTTCCACAGGTTTTTATTTATCCCGCAGTACTGAGGGAGTCTGGAAGAGAGAACCTTCACCTGTATCCAAGCACAAGGACCAGAACACTGGTACCATGTCACTGTTGCATTGCTAGAGGTAGCTTGAGCTGGGGGCTGATGTGCTTGTGGACTATGCAGCTTGCCCCACAGGCAAGGCTTAGAACATCTGAGTTTTTGTAGGAAGTGGTGAGATTTTGAACATTCCTATTTTGGCATCCTTTTGGTAATGTGAATGATTGCAGTTTTGAGAAAAAGGGGTGAAAACATAGTGCTCTGAGGTAGGAACTCCTGAGGATTTTAGGAATTCTCATGATAGTAACTGATTTTTGTATAGTTTAGTTTTCAAACTATAAAATGGTGTGTAAGGAGAGTATTTTACAAGAGAATTCTGAGAATTAATGCTTGGTTGTGCAGTTTTGTAATTAAACATTGATGTGTGGGTGATACTTTTTAGTTTACAATTTACTTTTTGTTCTGCTGTACTTGCTTAGCCTTTGTTCTATGATTAGTCATTCAATAGAAGATGAAGGCAGTTTAAGAAAAATGATCTTATATTTTCAGTTGTGGAAGGAAGAGGTCTCTTCATCCAAGAACCAAAGTGGTGGTTCAACAGCTGCAAAGAAAAAGTAATCCTCTTACCGGTCAAATGTTTCTGCTTTGAAAATGACAGAAAACAAACAAAAACAAATCCTCATCAGGTTCTTTAAGAAACAGAAAAAGAGGAAAAGAGTCTAAGGAAAACCAAATATATACCACACAGAAATTTAATTGTTCTTTTTTCAGATATTTGCACAGATTTAAAGATAATATTTGTACATTTAAACATTCTTCAGTGAAGTATGGCATAACATTGCAGCCAGTTGTAGATGATTTCAGGAAAATATGTTTCCTGGAATACTTAAAAATTTTACTTTTTCGTTTATTTGTGTATATATTTTGCTGATCATTGCTATGGCTGTTATTTACCAGGTACCTCACTGACTGCACTGAGGCTAGGCTACCCGTATGGTTGCTGCACAGGGCTTACTCCTCTGGAAACAACACTTCCTGGACATTACAGAAAAATACTCTGCTGTCATTTATGCTTGTGTATAACAAGAAGCTTAATTCCTACGTAGTGATAGAATGATCTCTCTCCTTACGCAGTGTATAATATATACTCATGTATATACATAAGCACAATATTTTTTGACAGAACTTGTGTAATTTGTTAAAAAAGGAGCCTCCTAGTTTGCCATTGTCCTGGCAGTAATCCTAATACTCCAGCTTGTAAAGAGCTTCAGATACCTGGCATTTCAGTAACTGCTGCATCACAGGCAGACTTCTTCTTCCCTTAAATACTGATTTTCCCCCACCCTCAGTTGTGGCACTTGAAGCCCAAGGCAGTTGAGAAACAGTCAGAAAGAACCCAACCCTGTGAACTTCTCTAGACTTGTAAGTAGCGCTGATATTAACTAGCCTTATCATTTGGGTGTAGAAAGACATATTAAGTCATTTTGTGGCATATATTATTTATAGCATTTTTTTCTTCCTGTAAGTCTTAATATGGTTCTGTGCATAAGTAAAGCATTTGACAGTTGTCCCATTAGCATGTTTAAAAACTTTCCTAAAGTGAGCTGCAGAAAACTGTGTGGCACCTATAAAACATATGATAATGTGGCTTAAAACAGAAGTTTTATTGTATTTAGGTGAGGTGATTGTAATACTCGTGTGGTTTTGAGTATGCACACAGGTGCCAGCTCCGCATATGCTCATTTTCTGGTTTTAACATTTGTTTCACTTACGTGCTCTATTCTGATTATTTACTTTATAGCAGTCTTTGTTTCATTGATTTCTGTCTGTCTACCAAAGAATAAAGTTAGCTCTTCTAACACACATCTGTCAGTACTGCACCAAGAGTCAATCCCAGAAGAGAGAAATTGAAGAAATGAAAACAAATAAGTTATAAAATAAAGTGACAATAATGTGCAGTAGCATAAAGATTGCTTTGGGCTGCGTTTGAAAAAGACAGCTAATGACTTGTCCTGTTAGATGGTATGGGAACGGTGCAGATTCATGTCTCCACATTTAGCGCATAAGGATAAGAAATGCAGTGCGAACTGGAGGTCAGGGATGGGGAGAGCTAAGGGCAGGCTTTTAATTGTATTCTCCCCTCTGCTCTGACTTAGAACAGATCGCATTAGAGGCAAAATTCGGCATGTTTACATGGGGTGGATTCTTGTAAATAAGGTTCTTACCAGGATTAGAGCACCGCTGGTGAGCTGGGCAGGAACAGGCCCAGTATTCCCCTGGACTGCTGCGGTTCATGCTGCCGCAGATGTGAACCGACCGACACTTGTGAATCTTTTGAATTCCTCAGGAAAAGTAATAGAATAACACAACTCCAGGACATGTATTAAAAATGTAGGCTTGTGTTTGAAAACGTTTTTCAAACAAATCTGTGCCGCAGCATTGCAATAACAAGCACATATATGAAGATGTATTTACGCAAACAACTGGTAGTGTGTGTGTTTAACATTTATGAATAGTGGCCTAATGCGGCTGAAGTATTCGAGTCTCTTTTAAGATTGTAATTGAAGTAACACGATATAAATGTAAACTTTAGCTTAGAGCACACAGAGCATACAAGACAGTTTGACACCTTCATTTCAGCAGTAAGAAATTACCATTGTCTCTTGTTCCTTGCTTCTAGCTTATATGACCAAGCCAAAAAGTAATTACACAATTAAGGTTGACATACTGGTTCCTGTAATATTTCTTCTCTTAGTTTTTTGGTGGCTTATTTCTACTTCAGATTTTCCAGTCCTTTGTAATTCATACCAAGATGTCCATTTTCATTGCGACAAATTTACTCACGAAGATTGCAAGTCTTGCATAATTTAATGATGAAAAGGCAGCATTTCATTTTCTCCAAATGTAGTTATTTGTAGATTAAAGATAAACATTTGTGGAGTTAATACGGTTTTTGTAAGAACTTTGTCACCAACTTGAGCATTGAATTGTTATGTGCAGGCACTGAAAAGTATTTTTGTGTAAATAATTACAGGATTATGCATTTTAAGAAAGAAGGATGCGCAGCAATGTGCCGCTGCTTATCTGAAAGGGACCCTCTCTGCACAGACCAGGTAACGCTTAGCTTCCTTTATTCTGAATGTGCAGAGCAGGAGTTATTAAAGTTTCTCCAGCCCCTGCTGATGCTTTATGGTGAGCCCAGGGCCGGGGGGGAAGCTGTCTGCCAGCCCTCCCGGTGGCTGCAGGTAGGAAGGCAGCAGGTCAGGTGGAAAGGAACCGCGCTGCCCTTCCCGTCCTCAGCTCAACTTGGCTCCCTGCCTCTGCTCCTCGTTTCTGGGGTGTGTGATGCAGGTTGAGAGTCCCGTAATTCTGTGTCTAACACTTGCCCTCTCCAGGAGTATTATGGGACAGTTGTGCTTTATTTCTCGCTCGGTTGTAATGCTCTGGATTTTGCTGGCATTATGTAAAAGCAGTACTAAAAGGTATTGTTTATTTGCTTGGTGCGGCTACTTGACTTTGATATTTTTTTTATTATTTTTTTAAAATCATCTGTGCCTTTTGAATCTTCCTACAGTATATCTCAAGCCCTAGAATAGACTTACAGTGGGACAGGGATGCTCAGTGTGTTTCAGGCACAGGGCTGGGCATCTGCTGCAGAGCTGAGGTGCCCTTTGCTGCCATAGCTGAGCTGGCTGTTCAGCTTTCTTGTTGTGAGGGTTCGTTGTGTTTGATCTGGACATAGGAGCTTCATCTCATCTTGGAGCCTGGTCTGTCATTACATAAAATACAATGGAGGGCCGGGAAGGAAGTGTAGTGAGTTTGCTGGTGACAAGCCAAGTAGAGGGGATTTGCCAAGTATTAATCATTTGTATAAAGCTGCATCCACTGTTCAGCCAAATGAATCTGTTCTGCCTTGGTTTCTCACAGTGACAGCATCAAGATATTAGTGGTTCTGTAATAAAGTTGTCCTATTACATGCTCTTTAAATTCTTGCTATCTCCTTGAGGGTCCACTGCCCTTAGGAAGGGACTCCTCACTTCCAGGAATTGCCCTGTGTTTTCCCCAGCTGGAGAGCAGACGATGTACTTACAGGTATAAAACAGACTTTGTGCTCTTTAGAATTAATTTTTCCTGTCCCACCCCTCCTCCCTAATATGTCACTAGGTTGCAGTATCTTTTCTGCAAATCAAAGCTTGCTGCTTTCGGCAGTACAGTGTTACAGGGAGCATTTCTAAAGAAAAAGACAAAAGCAGAGAGATGCTTCTTGTAACAGGCTACTGCTATTTCAGCCAGTTATTCATTTAACTATAAAAATGAGAGTACACATGGAGGCTATTAAATCATTAATTACAGTACATACTTGTTTCTCTAAGCACAGACAAAACACAGTTAAGAGGTACCAGTAAGAAATAACTTTCCCTAATTTTAAAACTAAATGCAGGACGTGAGATTTTATACAAGAGCCATGCACAAAGTTGGTCTTTTTTCTGATGGAGTTTATACCAGCATTTTCCTTAATTATTCTTGATGTTTTGCCCATTATACCATTAGCTTCCACAGAGGACAAAGATAAGTTGCCAGTATACACAAGAGCAAAGTGTGAAAGCATTTAATTATTGATATCTTGGTAACCAAGGTTCCAAAATGACGTTGTCAAAATCCATAATGATCAGACAGAAAATGTATCAGCCTGTTGTGGAAAAATAGGGCTCAGCCCATGCAGTACCTGCAGATGTACAATTCTGAGAAACTAACATACCCGTTTCCTGTATTTCCAGTGCGTAATTGCTTTAACCAGCATTTTCCTCTTTTAAAAATTATTATTATTAACGTTCTCCTCATTTTTCATTTTAATTTTAGCCTTTTCTTGATTGTTAATCTAATACATGTGTTTCACTAAATGAACTCAAGCTTTTTCACTGGGCGGATCTGTAAATCAGGTATATGGCCAAGAAGAGTCTAACATTATAGCAGTAGTGAGCTCCATGTTCTCCATCTCCTCCAAACACAGGTTTCATTAACAGAATAGAATTGGTAGCTGGTTGGTACAAATTTTCTCTGTATTTGAAATCAAGGGTTTTCTTTTCCCCCTCCTGCTGAAAACTGGGGGAAGAGTCCACACCTTTAGCAAAAATCACTGGCGGGTTTGCAGTCCCTGCCCATTCTGCAGGTAGCGGTGGTCGAACTGCTGACAGCATCGGTCACTGCTGCGTGCTCAGTGCCCTGCCTCCCTGCCTGGCCACCCAAATTTCACCTGGTTTCTGTCAGCATTGCATCCCCCTTGAATTTACGGCACATGTCCTGTCTGATCAGGCCCAGGAAAAGGGCTGCTTGACTCCTTTCCTGAGCAGATGCGATGCCAGTGATCTTCAGCTGCGCCCTGTTTTCCCAGATTAGGTTTCACATGGGTTACATTGGGTTGTTGAGACACTGCCCTACTGCTGCTCCACGCTCTCTTTTTCTGTAGTGTAACTATCCACCTGCTGATAGGCCATGATAGCTGAGATCTCAGGGAACAAGCAACTTTGTAAACAAATAAATCAGAAAAGTTTCCTGAATGTGTATTGAAATAATTGAACGTTACTTTATATGTATTTAGACTACAGGCAAATTAAAAAAATTCCCTTGCTGAAGTACTATTTACCATTAATATATTTAATTAAAAGATACTTCTGTGTTCCATTTTTCACTCTCTTACAGGTGCCAGAGCTTTCATGTTTATTAATAGCATTAGATCAAATAATGCAGATGTTTGATTTCAGACACTGGAATTTGTTGCAGGTTAGTCTTTCTAGAAGGACACAGTAACACTGTTTTGGCTTCCTTTGTGTTGGGAGGAATTTTATGAACTACTTTAAAAATACTGATAACATTGTAAAAAGAAAAATATTAATTTTCGGATTTGGTTCTGCTTTGAAGGTTTTTTTCTAACGCCGTTTCCAGCAGTGGATCTTAGTGTGTATGATACCACTGTGAAATTCCTACATTATAGGATATGCATTTCATAGAGACAAAGCTATTTAGCATCCTTTTCTTCCATATACTAGAGGCTTTACTTTCTTTATTCGGTGATTACGTCTCACAGCTTAAATAGCTTAAACATGGGTATTCAATTTGTACCGCAGTGCTCTGTCTGAACTTGCTGCTGTTACAGGTATGGAGGGATGCTTGCAAAATGAGAGGTCACTGCTGCAGTGCTCTCATACAGCTCCTGCCAGGCAAATACTGTTCAGGGTGTCTCTGCACAGCGTGCAGCGCAGTAGGGGACTGCAAGGAATATTTTCAGCTTTTGGAAAATAACGTTCAAGAATTATGATTTAATTAATTATTCTCTTTCAAAGAACACGTAATTGATGATGTCTGTGTAATGTTTAGGGACATCTCATCAGCACTTTTTTTTAACCATTCCTGTGAGAAAAACACTCTAATAAAATTATGATTTCTTCGCTTTTGCTAACACTAACGTGTCAGAATCAGCTCATTTGTCTGAGATCGTCCTTGGCATACACTCAAAGCTTTACCTTCTTCCCTATTTCCTAAATGAGTAGTACAATGTACTTTTCACCAAAAGCAAAGATGACTCTTGTTTATTAAACTTCATCCCTTTTCCTACCCCTCCACTTTTCTTGAACCCACAGTATCTTAAAGATAAGCTAATTGATGCCATATGGATAATGCTATGTGCTAAAGTAATTGACTGTACATAGAATTTAACAGCAGTTGTCATTTCTACATTATTTCTTATGTTTCCTTTGATGTCCTGTGTCATGATGGAGTGTGGGGGTGGAATGACAAACCTCTGTGTCTGCACTTAGGGTTGTTCTTTAGTTTCACCACAGACGTAATGGGGGCCCAGTGCAGGGCCCGAGTGCTGTGGTACGAAATGCAGTGAGGAGCTGACAGGGTGTGGGCCTTATCCTGGAGGGCCTGCAGGATAATTGAGTCAGCAGTCTGTAAGCCTCTCTAAATATTACTTCTTCTTATTCTTGCTTGCAAAAAATAACAACAAAAGAGAGTTTATGCAATGTCACGTCAGGAGGCAAGGGAAGATGCTTTGTCCGAGCCCTGACCATGCTGCATGGTTTCCTTGCCATGCTGAGGGGCCCCTTAGCTGCCTGTGAAACTCATGGTAGAAAACAGTTTGAAAATCCTGCACTGGCTGCTCTCATTTCTTAGGCGGTTCTGAAGGATTTGGGTGTTCACATTTCATTTCAATGTTCAAAATGTTCATTTCATTTCAAATTCCTATTGGGAATTTGACCCAAAGGCATATAATGGGGCTCCTTTGTAATTGGAATAGTTACGGTCTTTGAGAAGGAGAAGGTGATGGAGATGAAAGGTGCTGGCTGAAATCACAGGGAATCAGATCTTGGAATGAGCTTGAGAATCTGGACTCCCCAAGTTTTTTTACTGCTGTCTCACAAGATCGTATCTGTGTTAGGGTTTTCTTAGATTTCTGACCATAGTAATGTCAAAACTTAGTTTTTTAATTAAAGTTGTATATATTTCTTGGAGAAAACTCTTCAAGCTTTCTTTGGACGATAAACAACAAATAACACAGCTGAACACTGGTCTCCTCTCTACTTAAAGCCTCTTTTAGTTATTGCCATTGGTTTAAAAGTTTCTTTTCTCAGTTGTAATACTGTTGGACAATGCTCTTTACTTCTTGCTCTCCCAGTAGCTTGTTTTGGGGGAGAAAAAAGGGGAAATATGTATTTTTGTGCTTATTCTTTTAAAAAATAGAACTGTATGCTGAAAATGAATTAATGTTCATTCATTTGTAAGAATTACCCCCAAAAGGTCCTTATTGTAAGGTCAAGTTTACCATACTGGTGAAGTACAGTGGTGGTTTTAATTGAGAGACCTTTTCTAAATACCTCTGTATTTAAGTTAACTTTCAATGAACCCAAGAGTAATTTGAGTATTTGGCAGAGGGAAGAAGTAGTTGCCTGTTATTTTGGAATGTGCCGATTGTTCCAATGATGGCCAGAAAAAAGGCTTGTAGAAAAAAGGCTATAAGCCGGGGCTAGAAGGCAGGGCCTTTCAGCATCCAAAAGGCAGACTTCTTCAATATCAAATAAGGAAAAACTGCTTTTCCAGGGAAGAACCTTAAGGTGAATTATAGCCGGATATCAGATGGAAAATTGTGCATTCCCCTGGTGTCCTTGCAATTTTATTGCAGAATCCAGAGTGATGTCTAATTTGAAGTAAGTTGTCTATTTTTTTCCATGACTTCTCAGGAACATTTTTTTCCTTTGACTTAAGCCTCATATTTTCAAGCAGACCAATTTTGCTGTTCATACAATTTGAGGAGAGGGAGCAAAGGAGGGGCTAAAAATAGAGCTTATAATGGAACCTGGGTATGTTCTTAACAGTGGCGAGACACTTATCTGTCCATTATGTTGTTGACTAATGTTAACTTCTGTGCTGCCTTTGTAATGTATTACATTAAGCCAAATGAAGCTATTGTGTGATGTATCAAGATACAGTCACGTAGGTTGCCTGGCTATTTGCTCTTGTTAGTATTGTATGTGATGGACTTTAATAGCTGCGGAGGGCTCCTGGAGTTACTTAGATCAACAGCGCACGTTTTTGTGCCTCAGACTGGATCCGCCTGCGTGCCAGACTGGCATCAGCTCCACTGGAAGTTGCACAAGTGTGTAAGAATGTGTGTGTGTGTGTTAGGGATCTGTGAACTAGTGCTTACACGGCTGGCTCTAGGCTGGGTCTGCAGGCAGAGGGGGTAGCAGCGCTCTGCCTTCTCAGAACCCCTTCCACTTGTATTCAGACCAAGTAACACCCAGTGGCTCTTGCTGCCTTAACATGAAGCAGCAATAATACTCTGGGCCTCGCCTTTAAAAAGTGCTGAAATATGTTTTTACAAAATGCGTGCTGTAGGGAGACACGGACATGTGGCTGGACTACACCAGATTTCTTATTTTTGTGTAAACTCCAAGTTCTCGTTTCTAAAAATTCACAATGCTTTACAGGCACAGTTGTTTCCTATGCTAAGTCCAACTAGGTGTGGTTCACACCTGCAGTTTTCAGGTTTGCTGCGTGCACATCACCTCCCTCTCCCTCTCCTGTTGATCCATGTGCGTTCCGTGGGCTGCAGTAGCTCTGTCACAGCATTGTGGCTGCACCCAGCAGGGAGCTGGAAATGCAGGGATTGAGAATTAGGAAATTCAGGGTACCTGTGACTCCCGTGGCACTCTGTCTATGCTGGCACAGTGGCCCTCTGTCCCCACGTGTAAATGAGTCCATCGCATGCTTTAATGTGCGCTCTGATGATGGTAATCCAAAAGTGGTCAATTTTCTAGTTTGCATTTTTTTGCTTGTTTGTAAGTTTGCTCTTGTGCTTCAGTGGTACATAAACATTTGAGATTTTTTTTTTTCCCCTGAAAAAAGTTGTTTCTCAAGACAGTTGAAAAATAAATTTCTTTAATATTTGTGGGCACATTTCTGTTGCTTTTTCAGCGGTGTTTCTCTAATGACAGCATGACTGGTTACTTTTAGAAATCTTATAAAAACCAAGTTCTCGTCTGCCTGTTGCCAAGCATTGTTCTTCAGTATGTTTTACAAGAGGTACTTTTCTTGTTGGTTTTCATGTTAATAACATATTACTTCTGCAGACATGTTACCACTTATTTTCTGCCTTAAGAAAAGCATTTGTTCATGAAGAAAATACATCTATTTTTAGATCAAATGCTCAGTACAAACAAAACACAAATTGTAAAGAGCGTGTATGGACACATTCATGTGTGTGCAGCCGCGCAGTCAGCACCGTGGAGGTGTAGCTCTGCATCAGGGCTACGGATACTCTGCATGTAAGGGCTCAGGGTCCTGCTGCGCTTTCACGTCTGAGTTGTGCTTTCAGGATTATGCATTTGTCAGACTAACGCTGGTCAGGTTATAGGTTTTCCTTCGTAATGGGCTCTTGTTAATAGAGCTTTTGTCTTTCGGAGTTGGCAGGCTTGCATGCTTTATTGAATGAACTTTCTTGCTAAGTTTCTGAGCAGTAGGTGGTTTATAAAATAATTGTGCTATATGTTGATAGCATCTTTTGTCATAATCGGTTTACGTTGTTTTAAATGAAAGAATAACAGAAGACATTGCAGAGTGGATTTTTTGTTCTATTATTCTTGATACTAGAAATTACCCCAAGTAAGTATCTTGTGCAAAAAATAGAGATTTACTTCCAAAAGCAGCCAATTTATATCAGTCTGTGCAGCGAACAAGCTAATGATCCTCAGTCTAGAGAGGGACAATGCTTTTATACTATTTTTTCCTCTTTTTATGAATAGAATTGTACAAAAAAAGTTCCCATTGTGTAGTACTCTGAGTTTTGTACAACCATCTTTTATCAACAGATGGCAACCAGAACATGAAAAATAATTAAAAAATAAAATGAAAAGAAACCCAGAATGAATTAAAGTGCTTCTTTGCGTTCTGATCTGCATTTTTGGTTTAGAATTTTTATGGTGAATTGCCATATTATCTGTTATATCAGTTTACAATGAGGCTCCTATCAGACATAAAACAGATTTATAATACCATTAAAACACAATATCAAAGAATGAATAAGCAATTCAATAAAATTACAATAACACAAAGATAAAATGAAAGCCTTTTCAATAACAGTTTTATGCAAGAACATTTTGCAGATAAATATGTGTTTATAGATCTTTTAAATGCACATTTATTATACTGCTCCTAATAGAGCCACAGGGGTTAATTTTTTCTGTGTGTTGTCTTTTATAAGTGGTTCAAAAGCCAGCTGCAAAACTCTTCAATAGATTGTTTTGTATCTTTGAATTGATTTTGGTAAAGGGAGCATTTACAGTACTACAGTATAGTTTGTATGTACACATGAGTCAATATGAGCATGCCGTGCATTGCTGTGTGCTCTAGACAACCTTATTAAAATGAAGGCAATTCTAAGCAAAAAAAGACAAGGAAAAAATATAGATTT
>NC_034418.1:8811751-8814251 GCF_002078875.1 Numida meleagris | reverse complement strand
GGAAGGGAGTGACTCCGTAGATAGGGTTAAGGCAGGCAGTTCCTACACCCTTGTATGAGGAGATAGAACCATGCACGGAAGCTGACTTTGATCCTGCTCCTCGTAGCTGGCAGAGAGAGAAAGCAGCTTTTGGGGATGCTGCTCCATAAAGTTCAGCATAAGCTGGGATTAGCCGTCATTGCACGTTCATCACAGCCGATGAATTGGTGTTCTGCTTGGTGCTTTCCCTTTCAGCCTTATCCCTTTCGTCTGAAACCTCAGTGCACTACCCCTGCCAAGAAGCCTCAGTTCACCGAGGCCATTGCTTTCCTTTCGGATCACTGCTTGTTTGGTCACTTGTTTGCATCCTCACAAGCAGCTCAGAAACCTGTGTTTTGGGAAAAAGAATTCCTGTGTGTTTGGACCTGGGTGTCTGCTCACATGGCACCGCTGGAACTTCCTGGTGCAATCTTCAGTCTCTGCTGAGGGCCTTCCCTTGCAATAAGACCCTTGAACTGAGATACCTTCTGGTTTTTTTTCTGACTGTACCCTAAAAGAGGTAAAAGAGATAATACTGATAAAAAGCAAAACTCTTGTTTCCATGTGTTTAACGTTACTGGCTGTGTGTAGTGTGGAGCTAACATCCCAAGGGTCAGCTGTATAAAAGCAAGATCAGTCTGTGGATGGTTTGGAAAGCAGAAGTAGTGAGGATTGCCAGGTCACTTCTCTAATGGTACTGCTGATTACCCGGTTTGACTCCTATCTCTGCTGAGGATTTCTGAATAGTAAAAACCCAAATGAGAAAAGTTGGCGTTCTTTGTGTCTTTACTCTTTTCAGTATGTGTTGTTAAGAAGCTAAAATTGTAATGGAGCCTACTTGAAAGAACTGTGCTATATTGAAGGCACAATTTGTAATACATTAGAAGAATAGCGTGCACCATTGCAAGAGGAAGAGGCTTCCTTGCCAAATGTACTTGAATTTTATTAAGTCCTACCATCTGCTTTCTTTGTAGTATTCTTAATTTCCTGAGAAAAAGATCTAGGTGTTTTTTACTTTTTAAAAACTCCTTACTATTCCATTTTTTGTTTTTATTTTTTTTGTTTCCGGATTCTGTTGTTGGTGTTTCTCACTGGTATTCAGATCCCTTGAGTTCATCTGCACAGCCGTGTCTGGGGAGAATCTAGTTGTTGCCAGTTCCTCTCTTTGCAGCACCAGTGTGGTCCACCTACGGGAGCTGTAAGACTGTGGACTTCTGTTTCAGGCCCCTCCCAGGTTTGATAAAGGACATTTTCCCTGTTTCCCATGTTATGAAAAATGTGTAGACCACCAGAAGGGCTCCATTTTGTTCCAAATTGCTTTTTGGATGAGGAGACACAAAGTATATTGCAAAGGTGGTAGACGGCGTGCATTTCTGTGTAAGAACATGCCCCTGTGCCTTTGTTTTTAATGCTTTTTTAATATTTTAGGGCTTGCCTACAGAGAGAGATTATATCATGTTATGGTAGGGTGGGAATTTAAAGTAGCAATTTTGAAATGAATTAAATTAATTCGGAATCAAACATTCCTGTTCTGGCACAAATTAATCATGAATAATTAATAGCAAATAATTAATGAGGACTAACTATTCGGTATTTACAAGCCCTTAACAGTTTCAGTTCTCTCCCAGCATCTCCGTCAGAGATCTGTTTACTGGCAGCAGCACCTCTAGCCTGGGAAGAGCAAGCAAACAAGTACTCAGTGAAGGTACATGTGCTTTTCTATCTTCTCTTGCCAGCTGTAGCAAGTGGGCTGATGGCGTGTGTGCTTCCCCCTGCTAGCTGTGGTGGTTTTGCAGAGTGTCCCTATAGCGAATGGTTGTTTTGAATTTCTGGACCAACGTGTGACAACCACTATGTCGTGTATTTTGCAATACGAAAGGGACACCTCGTTTTGTGACCGTTTCTTTACTCCAAACTCAGTCTCAGGACAGCAGGGCAGAAGCCAGCATGCTGTCAGGCAGGCAGCGTGGCCCACAGGGAGCTGGGTGCATGCCACCGAGGGCTGGGGCTGCAGCTCCTGCCTCCTGCAGCTGCTTGCAGTGCAGCGGTGACAGCATCCTGCCTGCCCCTGGTGTGCGGGAAGCAGGGCGTCAGCCTCAGGGCTGTCACGGGGCTCTGGGGCCAAACTGAGCTCGTAAGCAATCAGGTCTGAAGACAGAGCAGTTTGTGTGCACTGTGCTCTCTGTATGGTGTACATGCACACAGTGTACTCTGCTAGAGACACAGATTTGTTGGAATAGGGTACATGTGCCACTCGGAAAAATACCAGAAGGCAGACAGCATCCCCATAGCTGGCCTGTTGCTCGTCCTTTCCAGGAACCCTGCTCTCTCTCGTAAGCCCCCTGGTAGCACAGAAGGGGCTGATATGTTCCTCTGTTGTTACTTTATTTAAGATACAATAAACTCTCGCCATGATTTTATCCGCTTGCCGTTACCAGCCTCTACCAGCGCTGCATTCAGATAGGAGCCTGTGCGCAGAGCT
>NC_034418.1:8389251-8431751 GCF_002078875.1 Numida meleagris | reverse complement strand
TTGTGGTTAACACGAGGCTGAGGAATTTTGCTTTTCTTGGCTATTTTTTCTCCTGACCCCCCCCCCCCTTTTTTTTTTTTTTTTAAAAAAAAAACACAATTACTTGGCGGATCCTTGAGGACCTCATTATTTTAAACTTAAAGAATAGCGATCTCCCTCCCCATCTCTCCCCCCTTTATTTTTTTTTGCAAAAAGAAAAAGAAAGAAACTTCACCCGTTTACAGCACTGTTCCTGTTGGATAAAGACGACTGGCTGAGGAGGAAACGCTGGCACAACTGCACTTTGTGTTGCAAGAAAACTGCCCATACTTTCACTGGAAGCAACTGTCCCTCATGGCATGAGGTGAACAAACAGATTCTATAGACTGCTAGAAGCTCCTTAATTTTTAATAGATTAGGCAAGAGAAAAGAGTTAGCTTGTAAAAACGTATAGGGAGTTTTGAGGAAGAAAGCGTAAGTGCTGGAAAAGCATATACTTAGCGAAATGTAAAAAATACAGGTTTTTAACTCAATTTCTAAGACTTCTACAACAAAGTGCAGAGAAAGACAGATGAAATTATGCTCTGACTACATACACTGAATAAGCCCAATGGGAAGCCCTGTATATACTTATCAGTGGCACTGAAATCTGCTTAGGAAAGCAACAAGTCTTTTGTTCTGTTGACAACAGTTATTACAATTAATTCATTTTGTGATTGGTATTTGCACTGAGTGACAAGGTGTTATTTTACCTCAGTAAAAGTTAAAATGGTAATACCTACATGCGAAATAACACCGAGTTTGCTATCACTCACTCAATAAAAGAAAAGCCTTTCCTCAGCAGTGCCTGCTCAGCTGCCGGGAGCCTGAAGGATGAGCATCAGCCTCTTCCCTTTCCTCCTTCCTCACGACTCTTTCGTACTCTCTTAAGGGTTTATTTGGGGGCTCTCCCCCGCAGGCAGGCAAAGGAGGAGCGCCAGGTGGTGTAAATTTCACCTTCTGCAGCAGGAGCCGGCAAGCCAGGGGAAGTTTGCAGCGCTAGCAAATGGCAAATAACCCATTAGTTATGGATAGTTCAGCACGTCTCTACTTTTATTATAAGTTAGCCTCGCTAAACCATTGACTTAACAGAGAATCATTATAAATCCCCATTTTGAGTTTTTTTATTAGCAGTATTTATCACCTTCTCAAAATCAATCCTATATTTTTAAATTAAAACAAATGACTACTCGTGCTGCAATCAATATTAGTACATTTCCCTTTTAAAAAGGAGAAAAAAAAAATGGAATACAAAGAAATGTCCTTCTTTGGCTGCATCAATCCAATTTCAATATAATTCAATATTTAATAAATATAATCCTCCATGTCTGTGCAGGGAAACATCATAAAAAATGCAAAAGGTTTCCTGGTCTCCAATAACTTGCATGAAACAAAGTGTTTCCTTATTCCTTCCATAAATACTGCAGTCTTACGCTACTGCTTTTTTCTTCCTGTGTATTAGAGTTTGCTCTGATTATGTATAAGAAAAGAGGTTTACATATTTCATGATTAAAATCCGAAGCGCTACCCACCACCTCCAGAAAAATCCCCGTCTTTCTCTCTTTGTACTTCTCTGGCTTGTTTTTAAAAAGGGCAAAAAAAAAAGAAAAACCTTATATAATACCTAATTTGTACATCTGTGGTTTCCCTCTGACTTGTGTAGGCACCATATGTTTTTAATTATCATAATAGCCTTAAAGAACCTGTTCAGTGGGAAACACATATGATCCTTTTATTACTGGTTTGTAATTTAAACAGTTTTAACAGAAAAGGTCTGGCTATAAGGGACCGAGAGGCACAGAGGTCTATAAACCCTGTTATTGACCTCTGAAAGCACGAGTTCAAATCCCACCCACCGAGGTGGGACCCGGCTTTCCCTCCTCTGACAGAGGTAATCGGTCACATGTGAGGCGGCTCTTCGAGACCTCAGAAGACATAATCTCCAATCTCCAGTGACTCAACGCCGCAGTCAGAGGCTGACACAATGAGGCGGGGGTCTGTAAATATTATCGTGCACTCGATCTGGGCTTTCTTCTCCCCGGTGAAAGCTTGGCGAGCAACACGGTAGGAGAAGCCCTACGCAAGCCAGAAGCTCAGAATTTCAGCAACCCTCATTAGTTGTTGCCCTTTTAAATTCACGATTTTGTCCTTTATGCAAATGTGAGACTTGTGAACACGCCAGTCTCCCAGCCCCGGAAAACAGTCAGATATTCGGAGGTAGGAATTAAATTTAACAAGTTCAATTCACTCCTGATTCTGGACATCTAAACACATAATCAGTCTGATAATGTTATTAATTATCATTCAAGCGACAACCTTTGACACTGGCATGCTCCCACAACCTCCCTACTCCAATAACTCAAACAGAAAATCGTTGGCATGAAAACCCACAGTCTTATGAACAGAAATTGCAAGTAAGCAGGCACTGAACACACAACTGGGAGCGACCGAAAACCCCGTTTCAGAGAGAAAGCAGAGGCTCACACAATAGCTCAGTCACTTGACCCAAAATGAAATTCTGTGCAACTTTGTCCCAGAACAGATAATTTACACCCCAAACAAAGAGTTGTGGGGAGCAGAGGGTGGGGAAGGAGCACGGCTAAAATTACACTGAGGCTGGAAGTCATCACAGCTCTATCTAGGGGGATGGATGGTGTCCTCATTAGGACAAAGCTGTATTTAGACAGACAGACAGAATCCTTATTAGAGCATTAGGCTGAAAAGTTTAAACGTCAGGAAATACAAAATTAAGATTTTGCAGATAAACTCCGACTTAGGAGAAAAAAAACTTGGAATTCCCCACACAGATCCCACTGGAACCACATAGGAAAAATGAAATAACTCAGAATTGCATCTCATGGGCCAGTCTAGCTCTTCAAGGGGATTACTGGAGAACTCTGCTTTACGAAAAATGGGTACAGTGCCATGAAGAGTGCAGCTGAGCCATTCCCTTCCCATCCCTGTCTCGCTCCCCATCCCCACTCCCTCTGCTTTCTCCAGGGAAACTCAAATATTTTGCAGTGATGGAAAGACAGCTTAATTATCTAGCACACAAAAAAAGACGGTCATTGTTTTCCGTTTTACCTGAAAGCTAATGGATCTTGGAATACCAGACGTGGATGTTCAAAATCCCCTCTGGAGCCTTTCTGGTGATTTGTCGTCTCTTGGTTGCCTTTGGCGCACACCGGTCTCTGCCGAGGTAATATGTGAGCTATTTCACACTAAAAGCAGATTTTTTTGAGAGAGGCAGTGCACACACACACACACACACTCACATGCATACACACAGCCCTCCACCCCCTTGTCCTGCACCGTGCCAGCAGGTCCTGCCCCGAAGTGCAGTGACCCAAGGAGGAACTTCTTGTCCCACCGGTTTCGGTGGTTTCAGAGAGGAAAAGGGTGGGATACGGGCACGGCCCTGCGGAGCACACGGCCTGCAGAGCTCTGCGTTGGGCTGTCTGTGCCCTGGTCCCAGGCTCGGGCAGATCTGTGGGTGCTGCTGTTCCCCATGCAGGGCTGAGACAGAGCTGACGGGACGGACACACGGATGCTTCTCCCTGTGCGCAGCGATCCTGATGTGTCATGGGTCACCCACCCAGGAGTCCCTTGGCCAGCCTCTGGGCCTCCACACTGAACGGCCTGCTTGGGCCAGAGAGGGATGCTTATGGGAGATGGAGTATCTGCTGGCAATAAACAAATTGTAAATTCAATTCTCTCGTTTGGATCTAAAGAAATAAAGATTTTTTTTCTCTAGGATTTTTTTTTTTAAGTATGTTTGTAACACTGGCATGCATACCCCATCAGAATCTCTTCCCTTTGGGCAGGCACATGGGCTCCATCCCCAGGCTGAGTTCACGTCCACTACCACCAAGATGAGCTAGCCTAGGAACAGTGCTTCTACCTCTTCATCTTCTTCCTCTGCCATACACATTAAAAACACAATTCTGCCTTAAGAGAAATCCCAGTTCTGGGCCCAAGAAAACTCTTTTCCTATTTAAGGATCTTCCTTTCACGGTAAGGATCTTCCAAATTTCCCAAAAGTGGATAACAACAATACCACTGTGATCCCATCTGTACACAGCAATGGCACTGTAATGCACAGAGCATAAAACACCAAATTCCCACAGACAGCATCTGTCTTACTACAAACAATGGACCATTATCTTGTAAATAATTCTGATTAAGCTGCAGCATTTTCCCCAAACAAACAGTAGGGGAGCAGAGGGTGAGGATTTTTCTGGTGGGAGTGCCGGTTTTCCCCTTCCCCAGCACTGGCACTCCGTTTCTTATTCAACTGATTGGGCCCCTCCCCTGCCCGCTCTGTCCCCCATGGCTGGGTTTTCACGTTCTGACCTTATCCAGCTGTCAGTCATCTTGGCAACTAAAGAGGGAGCCGTCATGTTAATGGGATTGCCACCTCTATCCTTCGGGAAAGCTTTTCTGTTTTGTTTTTTCTCTCTTTTTCACCTCCACGTACAGTTACACTTCGCGATACACCCATAAACCCTGCAGTTATTGAACTGTCCTCATGACAGGGGATGGGAAGATCGGTCCCCAGCGCCAGAACAGTGTCGGCCACAACCTGCACAGCTACAGCTGCCAGCTGAAGGCACGGGGCTGTGCCAGCAGCCATGGGCTTCCCCCAGCCAGAGCTGCCCCTTGCAGCACGTGGCAGTGAGCAGAGCAGAGTGGAGTGGGGCTGACCCTCATGCTGCTGAACCAGCTAGAAACTGACCAGGGAGGCCTTGGAGGAATGTAAACCAAAGCCAATGCATTGGCTGGAGCAGGGCTAGCTGTACAAAGGGATGAGTAGAATGAGACAGAATTGAGGCTGATGTGTCTTATAACAAACCTTTCTCATAAGGTTCACAAACTCATCTACGTGGCCCTAGAGAAAGCCTGGATCTGGTCTTTAACTTGTTCATTTTAATGCATAAAGCTTTTCTTATATGTCTCTCTTGATAAATGTCACATCTCTACATGGCTGAGGTGTTGGTTTTCCTTCCCTGAATGCATTTAACGTGCCTCGTTATACATGGGAACTGGTCTGGAGCAAATGCACTTCCTGACTTAAAAAGAAACAAACCAACAAAACAAACAGCATGGCCTAATCTAGGATGGTAATGTTGGAAAACAAGCAATAAAAAATTGAACTGAGAAGTTGTGATTTGATGTCACTGCCATTCAGATAAAACCTTACAACAGGCACTTCCAGTCCCCAGATCCGTGAGCATGACCACGTGCCCCAGCACCCACCGAGCTCACAGCAGAGCCAAGTACTGAGGATAACACTGGCAACGACACGGGGGGACAGGCAGCAGCAAACATAGCGACAGGTCCCCAGCCCCGAGCGGGACCTGCTGGGGGCAGGAGGACACTGATATCCACATCCAGTTCATATTTTCTATGTGTGTTCATTTTCATCTTTTTTTCTTTATAACTTACTGTAGTGCCAGAGAAGGAAGCATTTACACACCGAGGACTTATATAAATGTTCTTCATCTTCAAAGTGCTTTGGAAACATTAATTAATTCATTTATCCTCACAGCACTCCTATCAGGGAGATAAGTACTATGATTTTCCATTTCACAATGGAGAATACAAAGAAGAAAACTTATTTTTTCCCATTGTCAGAGGGTGAATCACAGGTAGACCTGGAGGAGCAGTGAGGACTGCCAGATTCTGCGTGAGCTCCCCTCCTCAGACCTTACTTAGAAGACTTGTGTCCCACCACTTATGGCACATATTGGGATATGCCTTGGGATTTTCCCTCAGTAAGAGATAATTAAGGCACAATTCCCTCTCTGAACTGCTGAACAATGGCCGTTCTATGCAGGGAGCAGCCCTACAGAAACCCTGCATCAGAGGTCAGCTGAAAGAAACGCGCTCGCACCCCGCGGACATTGCAGCAGTGTAGGTGTGGGTTTCTAAGAGGACATGCTCCAGGAAGATGCATCTGCTATCTCAGGTCATTCTCATCCAGAATACATATCTAGAAATTTCATGTATTTGGAAAACTGCTGCAATTTCTGATATTTGTTCTCAAACCTACAACTGTTCATTTGACGTCTGTGCTGGAGGGATGCTCCTCATCCACCTCTGTACTGCTGCTGTAAAAAAACCTCTTTCCTCTTTGCTCTTTGCCAGCAAATGTGTGGCTGCTTCAAATGGCAACACAAGTTCCTGTTAGCCTGAAAGGGTCCATTTTAAGGCCTATCTATAAAATCAAATAGCAGTAGGAGTCTTGTAGGAAATCGTTCAGATCGGAGAACTGAATTAGCACAGGGGATGACAAACTGGAAAATAAATCCTAACTCTACATTTCTCAGGAAGAACTTTCACCTACTGTAATCCTCGTCAGTGAACACCTAGCCTGCCCTGGACTTCTATGCGCTTTAGTTTGTGTTTTGACAATAATAAAGATGCCCAGAAACCAAAACCTTTTAGGCAGTTTCCTGGCTTGCAAGAGATACATTCATTAGCAAAATAAACCGCCAAGCTAAACCATGGCATATTGCAGAATGCACGACTACATCCTACAGGGGGGAGGCTGATACCTAGACATTGCTTTGGAACAACCAGAACAATTGTTTAGTGAGAAATGTTTTTTGCATATGACTCATCAACCCTTGAAAACAGGATTTCTTATATAATACAAGTGCTGACACAGCCTTCACTTGAGTGGTGTGACTGCAGCTGTATAATTACAACTTTAGATTAGATGTTATGGACCTTAGGTTATGCCGTTCAGACAAATGCTCCATTGTATCACAGAGATATTTTTTCCTTAGTCATATTGCCCACAGGACAATAGGGACTATATTCACAGCTCACTGTGTAGAAGTTTCGGCGTGTAACAGCCAGCGATATTACACAAGATGAGATTATACCCTATGGGGGTTAAATGGATTCATAACTGCCACTTTTTCATGTCTTTTTCTCTTTGCTCCTAGTTGATACTTTTTTGGGAGTGCTCTCCAAATAAAAGGAAGAACAATCTCACACTGAGTCTGGATAAATGTTACAGTTGTCTCACAAATGCTGTATTATTTCTAGCCCTTCCAAAATAATATAATTGTCCTACTGCTGATCTACAGATTTTTCTCAGTATGACACAGAACGCTAAAATGTCAGGTCCTGACTCATGGTGTTTCAGTGAAATAAATAAAAAGTACCAATATGCTATTCAAAACTGACAGCGTTAACGAAGATGTGACACTGGGAGCCCCAGCCACGTCCCCTTTAACTTCCATTGCCTACTGACTGGTGCAGCAAACAATAGGCCACCTCCTACGGGCCCCATCCTGGAGACACTTACCAGAGGCCTGAGCGATACTACTGGCACCGATGCGACCGGCTGCTTGTTATCCTATGCTTTCTTTACCTTGGGTGCCCCGTACATGAGGAGAGGAGCGAGGCTAGTCTCGGGACGTTTACCGCGCATTCCTTCCGTGGGAAATAAAAAGCAGAGTTAAGCGCTACGGGCAGTACTGCAGACTGCAACAACGTTAAGACTGGGTGAGGTGAACAGAGAAAGGCTGCTGGTGGGCTGTGCGCTCACGGTACTGCCCCGTGGGATGGGCAATGTCTGTCCCTCACTGAGGCTTGGCTCCCAGCTGCAGGACCGGGTCCACACACGGCAGCTCGCCCTGGCCAAGCACCCAGGCACCAGGACTTACACACCTGATCCATCCAGCATCACTCCTTTTTAACACACAGGCCTCCATGGAAATGTCCACTGGAGTTCACCAGTGAGAGGGGGGGCACAGCTCCTGCATTCCCAAGGAACTTTCTGTGCCAAAAGAAACAAATCTAGCCTGTCTAACCACACGGCGCGATCTTCTGGTGGCAAACCACTTATAAGAAGACTGCATTTTTAATCAATACGCTTCAAAAAGGCCAAGCTGCTTTATAGAGTTTGCCTCTCAAAGCATGAGCCAACCGTGGATTGCACGAGTGGTCTTCGGTCTACCAAAAGATAAAACAGTTGAGCAGAAGAGTTTTCTTGAATGAATTAACAAAATGACTCAAAACTGCACTAATGGTTAACAGCTTTTTTTTTATTAGCAACACTGAGATAAGTTATTGAAGCATTTTAGTATTGTTTTACATTCCATTCAGAAGTGACCTAACTTGTAACTCCATATACATTTAAAGATATAGTTTGACACTTATTCAGAAAGCAACAATTATTAAAACTTACATACCTTCATTACCAGGAAACCTTAATATATTTTCTAATTACTTCCAACAATACTCTATTCCAAAGCACATGATAACCCACTAGAAGTTTACACATTTCACTTCAGTCACAGGTTTTAAATTGTGGATGTCAGAGTGCTGTTCATTGAATTTTACTGTCTTTCTTGGTTAATATTGGAAAACCTGGCACAATATATTAAGCTAGAAATATTGCTTAAAGAATATGAAAAAAGATAACTACAGTATTTTTTCCTGCTAAAGCATTACAAAATACAGGACCATTAAAAACTCAAATAGAAATGACAATAAATAACCTTAAAAATGTTAAGAGAATTTTCACTCATACTAAAGTCCATTCCCTAAGCTTGCCAAACACATAAATAACAGAACATATTCAGGACCTCTATTTTTGTACTATTATGATGGTTTGTTATATATCGTGGATGTTTTGTGTACACATATATTAATGCTTACACTTAAGGTATATATTTTTTTCTTTGCTGAAACAATTAATAAGCCTCAGGTAATTAATTCATCCCCGGCACTACAAGTATCTAGATATGAGGGACAAAACCCCAGAAATCCCAGATATGCAACACTATGCATAACAAGATCACCTCAGCATAAAGATACTCTAACTTCTTTAGATTACAAAGATGAATTTGGTTATTTATTTCTGAAAGCCTGTAAAATAAAATTATAACTGCTGTCAAATTAATTGTTTAAAATTGGCCTCATAATAGGTATTAATCGTACACTTAGTTTTGACTTAAAAGGATGTCTAAATTGTTCGTGTTTCTGTGTAGATATAGGAAATACTATACCTCAGACACAAGCATATTTATTCCTGAACCGAAACACAAACCAGAGCATTGTCTCACTTTGGAAAGATCTGGAAACATCTCTATGCCTCTGCCTAATCCTAAATTATAATTTAAATTTGACCTGGATATGACAAAAACAATAAGAATATATTGTTTGGGAGATGAAACTTAGAGCAAAATCATACGGCTCTAAGCTTACATCATTATTTTGTCTCTGCAAAGAAAAGAAAAGCCTTTCTGTGCTGGGGATTTGCCCTGGTGCGGCTGGCCACTGATGTCTGAAATCGAGGCACATACCGAGGCCTTCTTTTGCAAACACAATCCCCCTTTCAGATCTGGTGCTGGGAGGGACTGAATGCCTCCACTTTCACTGGGAATAGAAGGTACTCAGAACTCAGCTGTATCAGATATTTTAGGGGTTAACTTCCAGAAACATTAATGGAATGGGAGTGTTACACCGCAATATGAAAAATTCTAAGAAATAAGTTTCCAACAGTGAACAAAACAGTGATATTGAACTTATCGCCAGACCAATTTCTGATACAAAAAAAAATTACAATGAAATTAAATTACACGAGTATAGCAATTAAATTTAAAGTCAAATAAACACAGGACCTGATTCTGCAATCCTTAGTCATGTAAGTAGTCCCACTCATCGAGAATGAGGGATGCAAGACTGGGTCCTTAGCTTCTGCTTAGGAAGTCAATGTTGATTCAGACAGTATCTTTTCTAGCCAAAAATATGCAGCAAAAGGAAAGTAACATAAACAAGGCTAAATGTCAACAGTGTTTGCAGACTTACAGACACCATCCATTTGTTTGTACTGAAATGACTAGCGAACCATTTGGCAAATACAATGCTATTCACAGACCGGCCCTTTTATCCAGCAACACAAACTTCACTGGATCACTGGCATTCCCAGTTAATTAAAAAAAGGAAGCAAGCCATATGAATTTGGTTTGATATTGCCATGCAAATGGCACTGCGACTTCCAGAAGTGGCTGCAGCCCGGCACGAGAGTGGGCACTGATCCCTGCAGCACCGTGACTCAAACCAAGAGCAGGCCCTATGCTGCCACTAAAGAAACCTCCTCAAGCACCACAATGGGTACAGAAAAGTCCACAGTAAAGCTCCTGTGGCATTTCCTTCTGCCTTGAAGGAGAATATTCTGGTTACTCCTTTAACGGCAGAAATGCTGGGTTACTTAACTCACTGCACTAGGGGGTACTTTGAATGGGTCTGAGCACTGCACCTTGCTGCAGTCCTGACAACCTTCCATGACCACAAAGCTGTCCTACAGCTCAGATATACAGGCCTTTTGCTTCTGTTTAATATGGATTTTATAAGTTAAAAGAGCTGCAATGAGGTGAAGGCACACAAACAATTAAAAATCTTTTTCTGCATTTTATGTGTTGGTGGTAGTTCTGAAGGGGTTAGCATTACAATCCTTTTGGTTTTGACACCTGTGGCAAGAAGCAATTTACAATGACTAAATTCGCTATTTCAACATTGGGGTACAGCACTATAATTATGTGACAATAAAACTGTAATAATCTGCCACAATCGATCTTCCCCTTGCCCAGCCCTCTTGTCTGTGCTACAGTTCCACATTTGGAAGGTATTTCAGAAAGTTACAATGCTGAACATTTTAATAATTCTGCGCAAAGCTGAACACTTTCTGCTCAAAAGGAAACTGAAAGTGCTCAGCCCTTTGCAGGAGAAGAACTTCAAAGCTGCTACCATACACTAAAAGGGCCCTGCCCTGTTTTCATACAGTGAAAAGAAGTGAGGGAGGTGGAGCCTACGCAGAGAAAACAGCACTAATTGCAGAGGAAAGCAAGCATGAATGGAAGCAAATTAGATTTAGAGGGACAAGATGGAACTAATACTTTTGGTCATCATTAAGTGTGGGTTCAATAGCACTAATCCATTAAACAACCAGCTAATGCCCTGGACCATCTCTGGCCAATAGTTCCGTAGTCCAACGGCAGTTCTTTGAAAGCCTAGGTACATCTCAAGCAGAAAATGCTAGGGATATTTTACCGTCTTAGCCACAAAGCAGGAAGACTTAAAGGGAAGGAGAGAGAGACAAGAAAGAGTTTTGTCATAAACAGATGCTGTGCAAATCATATAAATTAGCGACTTAGACCAGGAGGTGGAACATTACTGCAATATAGCTCCTTGTCTAACGGAAGCCAGGAAGAGAAAGAGAAAAGCAGAAATGGAAAATATCTTCCAAACCTTAAATACAAAGTAGGTCTACAACCTCCAGGCATTACTTTTCAAATGAACGAGAGCTGTGAAAGCAGACTACACGGATGCTCAAGACAGCTACCAAACCCAGAGCCATCACGCTGGGCTTCCTCCCTTGTCTGGGCTGCTGGCTGCAAGCAGCGAGAGGCTCGTCCCTGTTCTTACAGACTGCATGGTAGCAAAGATTAACAAGATCAGCTCTTGGGTTTAGTCACTTAAGACTCTGGAAACAAATACAGTTAAGTTAGAAAAGGTCAGGAGAAACTAAAAATTCATCAATTATACTTTTTCCTTTCCTTCTTTCCTATTCTGCTAGATATGTAAAGGAGAAAGCTTACAAAAATGTTGTGATTTTTCTCAGCAGTATTTTGACGTGGAAATTTCTGCATTATAAAATAATTCTAGGTCTTTCTTTTCTAATTGTGCCTTTCATCCCTACAGCCTAAAGCATGACAGGAGCAGAAGCGCATTACGGGCACATCACCAGTCTCTCTCATTCTGCATACAGGGAAACTGAGGACTGCTTCCCCCATGAGTGGTGACTTTTCAGAACAATCGTGTATTGGTGGAACTGCCCTCTAGAAATTAAACCAAGATTTGTGCTTAAAAATGGACCCATTATCTTAAAGGTAAAACCTGCCAACTAAAAATGATCTACACAGATCACTGAAAATCCCAGCTTGTTGCAATGAAGCCAGAAATTTAGTGCAATTAACGTGGCCAAACAAAGATGCAATCTCATCTGACTGAGAATTTTATTTCAACAGTGTTCTGACTGTGGAAAGGGCACCACGCCATCTAGATTGTGCAAGGAGTGTTATCAAGGGTATCAATGCTCTCTCTTGAGATGCCAACACCCACCCATCACTGGCTGTAAAAAGAAAGGCAAATGCATAGAGTCTCCCAAAACACAAACAGACACGAGAATCATGCCCCGAGACCAGGTGCTGGAAGCGGATCTCAGGCTTCCTGATCTCTCTGACTAGGAGAGACAAAGGGAACCACGACTCAGGTCATGGGCTTTGTGCAAGAGGGAAGGAAGGCTAATAAATTAGCAAAGCGCTCCTGCTGGCTAATCTGCAAGTGCAGAAACATCAGGTGAGATTCCCCACACTAGCATGCACAGATGGAGTGTGATTTCACAGTACAAAATGTCACTGAGAAAATGAAAACTCCCTAAAAACACTATTTTCAATAGGGTGGTGTCTAAATCAATGAAATAAATAAGAACTACTGACACAGGGATTGTTCATATTCATCCATTTTTGCTGTGAGATATCCAGAAAAATGAAATGATATACTTAAATACTCAACCTTAATACTTATGTTCTGCAAATACTCAACAGAATGTCAGTACGAATTTTAAAAAGCTATTTTTGGAGGGGGGAGAAAGGAGGACTCGCGCTGCATTTTCCATTTTAAAATGGCTTAAAAAGTAGAACAGACAAGCTTCTGTTGTTTTTTTTTCCTTCATACTTCAAGTCAAACGCATTATCACTGGGCAGAGCTTGTGAAAGGGATATGGTCTTTAAAATCACATAAACTCAAGCCATCATAAAACGTCTGCTGAATTGATTGGAAGATGAAACAAAAAACTAATGGAAGTAACATGACCTCATTTCAATAATACTGTTAGAGGGTTTTTTTTTGTTGTTTTAAAAATCTTATGTCTGAGAAGAAGTATAACGATACTTTGTACAAAGCAACTAATCTTATTTTTCCAATATTTTTTTTTGTTTAGCTGTTTGTTAGAGTCTTTCTGTGATGCATTTTTTTGTACCCGATTGATTGTAATCCTCAAACACAGAGAAAAAAATCCCAAGGATTTTACCAACTGCTAACTGAAAGCAAGGATCAACTATGTTAAAACATCAGAAATCTAACTACCGATTTTGAAGAATCTGGAAATATTTCTAACTCTCTCTTAGTGAACTGAGACACAGGAATTTACCGCACGGCCACGCGAATACCTGCGAATGGAGCTCAGTTTGGGTCAGGACAGTAGTGTGAAGGCAAAAATGCTCGCTAAGAATGCAAGCGAGATAAACTCTGTTGGGAGAAACTGTACTTTTTTATCAGACCAACTAATACCCTTGGAAAAGCAGGCAGGGGCATGAAGGAGCAGTTATGGCTGTAAGCACATATACTTTCCTAGTGGAGTCAAACAAAGCTCCTAATAACCTGAAGTTAACCAGGGTAACTACTCTTAAGTGGTTGCAGGTTTAGGGTTTCATTTGAAATTGTCAAGCTTTATAACTGTTGATCACATTTTCTTTTCTTGTTTTAACTTGAATACATTTTCTTACGCATGTTCAGCTCTGACAATGAGTTTTCTGATTCATTTGAAGGTTAAATGAAACAAGAGCATTACTGAAGTTTTTGTGTCCTTTGCTGACTCTGCTTTTTAAAGTGATACTGTTTTTCAAAGGATTTACATTCTAAAATCTCTCTCAAGCCAGAGAACTACGCTCACAAAATGGGAGATAAATTGAGAAGTCCTCAGTCTCACTTGTTCCAAATAGATTTTGCTTTCCTTTTTGTCAGTTTTCTGTATCAGAGACTACAAGGGTAAAAAGTGGGTGGCTTTGTTTGGTGCCTTGTTGTTTTAATTACTAGGAGGCATATTCTTAATTAGGCAAACCAGAACTTGTACAACTTCTGCTAGGACAGTGAAAATTGTCAAAGGCAACTACTGCATAGGTGCCATTGAAACAAATCAGAAAAATGTAATTATTAAAAAATAAGGAGGGGGGGGGTTAAAGGAAAAGAACACCTCTTTACTAAAGGTAGATGCATTCCATCCACCTGGCCTTCGATTTAATTAATACCGTGGAAACTGAATGCAATCCGAGTAAAAGCACAGAGAGAGGGAGAGACAGAGAGAGACAGAGAACGCGCAAGGCTTGCCTGGCAGAGCATCCAGTGTTTGTCCTGGATTCCTACTTATATCAAAATACTGAAAAGTCTGCAAGTTACCAAGTGATTTTTTTAAAACTTTTTCCTCCTTTGAGTATGCTAAAGCAGTAAATATCCCCTTCAGATGCCACTAGCACAGATAGTCTATATTGCTGCTACTATGGTTTAAAAGCAAGTTCTTTCTAAAATTCTGTGTAAGTATATGCATGCAGCACTGCTGATTTCAATGGAGTAGACCACATATAAGACTAGAATTTGGCCCACAGGGTTTAACATTTAAAAAAATGTATTACTAACAAACATGACTAAGTATATTTAAAGAGCAGCTTTATGATTCTGCACAAGTGTTTTCTGAAATGGTCTAAAAGAAGGGCTAAAACTTACCACACAAGTCAGGTCTCTTGATACATCCACTAGTTGCTGTGCTACTTGCAAGTCCATTAAAGGCTGCTAAGCCATCAGAGCTGTAAGCTCTTAGGACTGACAACATGTTCATCTGCTTCTCCAGGACCTGTGGACCCTGAACTTGTTCGGGTTTCATCACTCCTTGTGCAGTTTCATGGGAGGATAGAAGATTCTGACTGTGCCACTGCTTTTCTGATGCTTGTGGCAGTGGCGATACGAGCCCTTGTGCTGGTTGTGAGGTGACCGCACTTTGTATGTTGTCGCCTCCTTCACTGCTTTCCTTGTTTAGGGCAGACAACTGCTTATTCATAATATCTGGTTCTGTTTCAATGTCCTCATCTTCAATGTTTTCCTCCTTGGAAGATTCCATATCCTCAGATGAAGCTATGTCAGAAAGGTCATCAGTAGCACTTTTATTTACAGAGTCAGAGAGCAGAATACTTGGGTCATCTTCAGATTGTGGTTTTATTTCAGATTCATTACTGGTGCAAGAATTTTGTGTTCCTGTGCCAATAACACCAGGATAAACACCAAACTGCTTATAGAAGTCTGTTGTAAAATTACAAAAAGTGGATTCCATGTGGCTGGGCCAGGCAGTACTCTTTTGCTCTGCCAGGGTCTCTTTATTTTGTCCTTGGGTCATTTTCTCAGAAGCCGAGTCCAGCTGGCTAAGCATGTTTGAAACTACGGCCTCTTTGCTGGACTGCACAGAAGCAGAGAGCAAGCTCACTTTGTTAACTGAGGCTGAAGCTTCTCTGGATTGCTCTTTGTTGTTCCCAATGATGTTGTCCTTACGTTTAGCCTTGCCCAAGTGATTGGCCTGGAGGTGCAGAGCCATTAGTTCCATAGATGAAGTTGTAAAGGAGCAAAATAAGCAGCCATGCCAAGCGATATTGTCTTGCACAGTAACAGAGGAACCTGGGAGGGAGGCTGCATCTGGCCTTACGGATAAGTCAAGAGGTTCATATTGCGACTTCTCGGTTTTTCGCTGTGAGGACTTGCTATTGATCTTTTCCTCACCGCCATCGGAGCCCAGAGCTTTTGCTGAAAGTGGATCTGATAGAGCTTTATCCTTCATTTCTTTTTCTTTCTTCAAAGAACTTAGGACAAAGCTGTCCATGAAAGCTTGCAAAGACCCTTGAAAGTTCACGCCGTTCCCAACCATATTTTGGTAAGCACGGCCAAGTTCAGAGAAGTGTGTCCCTTTGGAAGATATGTCAGAACCCTTCATATTTTCTGAAGATACTTCAGATGACATGCCAGCTGCTTGTCCTTGCTGATCTCCAGAAGACAGCATTCCTGACGGCCACTGTTGCGAGACCATGCCACTTCGGAAATCGATACCAGGCAGCCCTTTGAAGGCTCCTCTCAGTATATCTGGTCTAATAAACACGGAACTTTTATTTGATGTCTCTTCTTTGTGCTCCTGGCTTGCAGCCTGCCCAGAGAGTGGTCCCGCTCCATTTTGTCGCTCCCGATGGTGCCTCTCCAAGTGGTACTTGAGGGACGCAGACTGAGTACCAGCATAATCACAATGCGGACACTTGTAAGGCTTCTCACCTATGTGTATGCATAAAAAGACAAATATAAAGGAGGAGAGTTAACTGCACTTTGGTGCATGGATGAGTGAAGAAAAAAATCATCATTAGCTTCTTGAAAACAAGAAGATCTTACAGCTAATAATTCATTTTTTAAAAAGAAACGCCTTTAATTGAAGACTAATTCAAAAACTGAATATTTTTAAAACGGGTTTTCAGAACGTGGGGCTATTCCAGAATGACATGGTATCTACACACAATTAGCCATCTTTTTCTTAATCTAACATGTAGAAAACTGCTGTAGAATTAAAAGCTATGATTATGAAAATGAAGCATAACAATTTCAACCACAGTAATCATTAAAAGTACAAGTTTTTTAAAAAAAAGAGATGAAGAAAGTAACAAATGGATGGTTGCAATATTTTGTGTATACAATTGCTTCAAAATTTGTTTAAATTATACACATGGAAACCATTTTTAAACCTAAAAATTTTATGGCACTGTTACGCAAGACTGAAATGAATGATTTAAGTCTTGCTCTGCAGTAAATCATGGATATAATTAGCAAATGGCATACTGCACAAGTAATTTATCATTATTTGGAGGGCACCATTCCAGAAGGATTCAAAGATCTGCAGACCTACTGCATTGTTTCTAAATAAAGAACTATAAATACAGATTCTATAAAATATTAATATCATTATACTACATTATGATTGCAGCACGTAAGAACATATAGTTAAAATAAAAAGCAGTCAAAATAAAAATCAAGAAATAAAAAAAGTACAAAATATATTTAGTTTCTGTATTTGAAACTAGCATTATCTACTGGTTTTTGCAGACTTTTAAATTTGTGCTAACTGTACTTCTAATGCTCAAGCAGTTAAAAGGTGTAATTTACCTATCATAAGCGCTTTCCTAGGATTACTCTGAATAGAGGTTTAAAACATATAAGATGATTTTCATGAATTAAATAAGTGTTTGAGTCCCGTATAAACTTTTATTGTTTTTCCTATACTTTAAAAGAGGTAGAAGAGATTACACACGCCATAAATATTCACGTGCAATCATAAATATATATCCAGAAAGTATGCATGCCTAAGCAAACGTACATCTGAATTTGCGCGGAGCACTTCTGAGCACTGCAGAGCTCCTTTAAAAGGACATTTGGAAATACTCACTAGAAGAGACAGGAATGTGAAAGATCTGCAAGCTGTCAATACTGACAATTATTTCTACCAGGGAGCTCAACAAGAAGAAGAAATCGTCTTTTCTACATAGCTTTTTCTCCAAAAGACAACGACCAACCTCTCCCGAATGCTGTAGTGGAAAAACGTGCTTCAAAAACTTTCTCCAAAGTAAAAAAAAAAAAAAAAAAAAAGCAAGCTGTACGATATTCTGCAGTTTACCAAACCAGCTGGAAAGTCACCCGTTTTCAAATAACCCCAAAATCTGCTTAAAACAAAATTGAAAGGCTTTCCAACTTTCTGATTTGTATAAGCTGCAGGCTCAGTTGAAAGGCTGCTGGATACCTGGGAAGCTGCTCCTCGCACTGATCACAGGAACTTACTAATGAGATGCACCACAAAACCCTCAAACTGGCCATACAGCTTGCTGACCGGGAACGTGGCTGGTTACGTGCTGTAGCTCAGATAGGGCTCAAGTGAATTATAAGGAGTGGAAATCCTAAATCCATATGTAATCCCAAAGCTAAATGGTGAGACACGAGAGCTTTACATCAACCACGTTAATTGAGCTGTTTCAAGGAGGAAAGTGCAGCACCTCAAACAAGAGGTGTTCAGCTGAGGCAGAGCTAGGAATTAGCAGGGTTCACATGTTAGTCCTGGGTCCACGTAACTTAACAGAAGAAATCAGATTTAAACATTTCAGTGCAACTCCAAGTCTTCCGCTACCACCTAATTAAGTTCTGGTGCTCCACCAAGAAGACACACGGCTGCGTTCGGCGGGAGCCGTGCAGAGGCAAACTGCTCCTGATGGGCAGGAATCGCTCACCTGAGACGGGTCATGTCTGCTCGGGCTTCGCTCTGCTCAGGTGAGGCTCTGCACACACGTACTCAGCCCCATCGCTGGGACAAGGGGCCGGAAGACATCGGCTGTCTATTTGTTTGCATTCCTGCAGGACTGTTTGGGAGCGTGTAAACCTCGACAGCTGTGCTGCCAGTCAGAATGTGGACAAATATTAACGCTGTTTTTACAGCATGCACATGCTGCAATGTTTCTGAGCTGTTTTCTGCACTGCTTGTTTGTCCCACCAGTTACCGCCAATTACACAACTGTCGCTAGTGACCTCTGACACAACCTAGGTATTTTGAGTGTCATGTAAGAAGCAGTCAGACTGGTGAAAAACAAACAGAAGACTTTATAAGGTTAAATGCTCTCACATTTGAGTTTTCACTCCTCTTAACTGAAAAGCTCTTCCTCAGCATCCCCTATGCGGAAATCTTTAACACAACCGTATTAATCACTTCCTTTTATTCTAATGATAGTTCGGTGTGTGTTGGCATTGCACATCAAGTGACACCATTAATAAGCGTGTCCCAGTATTGCAGGCGCTATGTCAGCTGCTGGATAACATGCTTCTGCAGCAAAGAAGAGAGTTTTGTAATATAAGCTGCTCTAATCACACAATCACAGAATCGTAGGGGTTGGAAGGGACCTCTGGAGATTGTGTACTCCAACCTGCTAATGCTGCTAAAAACATGCAGAAGCTGTTCAAGGCAATAAGTGTGTTTAAAAATGGGTTTCAGTGAGTTAAAATAAGCTAACTAGAGGAGACACTATGGATATTTTGCATATGTGAAGTGCCTTCAGTCTGAAGTACTGGGCACAGCAACGTACTCTTCTGTTATTTGCAGAGCCCTGAAGTTATTACATCTTCCTTTTGAAGGCCTCTCCACTGAGCGAGCTTCCTTTTAGCAGAGGAGATCTGGGCACAGCTCACCACAAATGCCACACACACTGGACTGAAATAAGCCCACCGACTGAGGTGGAATGATATAAAGTGCAAGCGTCTTCTTGCCTTGGTACACTGTCTCTGTGGTGCTCCCACCTCTTTCATGGCTAGAAATGAGATCTAACACTGAAGGGCTGCAATTGGACTCAACATGTAGCAACACACTGTGCCACCTTTACACTACAGCACTGGCCAAATAACATAATTCAAAGGGAAGTACTCCAAACCTTTTATTTTTTTTCTCTTTCAGATCAAAATGTTGGCAGTGATTAGTGTACTTCAAAGCAATCTTAACTGTTGCTATTTCAAGGGCAGGCAGTGGCAGAAGGGAGAAGGACTGTGTAAATCATCTTTCGATCTTTGAAATTTACTGTTTCACTATTTCCTAAATTCAGAAATTGTGAAGAATACTCAGCACTATTTCATCCATTCAGATTAACAACAAAAAACACTCATGTAAGCCACTGTACAGAGCTATAAGCTGCAATGGGAAAAAAGAACAACCTAATTTAAACCAAACAAACCAAAAACCAATTCAGTTTTGATGGAAAACCCAAAGGGCCCCTGATTTCCAGGACACTATCAACAGCTGTAATTGTGTATGTTTGAAGAATACTAAAGGGGATAAGAGAGCTAGGGCGCACTTCTCATCAGAAGACAACCTGTTTGTATCTTGCACTTGGAGGAAATGTTTCAGAGAATTCATCCTATATAATGACTACCCGGGTAATATTGCCAAGAGCAGCATCTGGATGAGTTATTTAACACTTAATATCAGTTCACATAAATTAAGGTTGCCATGAAAGAGTGAGGGAAAGCGACTTTTTCAAAATAGTTTTCTGCGTTTCATATCCAAGAGTCATTTTCATCGTTCACAAAGGCAGTGATCATCCTAATCTTGCTCATTTTCTGGCCATGTTTGCATCCCTGCAAACCATTTCACATGGAGCAGAAAGAGTGGGTATCCCAATGTGTACAATAAAAAAAAGCATCTTGTTGAGAGTAACTTATCTAGGCAACATAATCACAGTCTGATCTATCTACCACTCTGATTTTACAAGACACAAGACATCTCACAAGAACTATTTTATATCAAGATACAATAAAACAATAAAATTCAATGCTGCTTGTAAAATCTGCACAAAATCTTGGTAGATAACTGGAAACAGACATGCTACCCAGTAGCATGAGGTCTTTCAGTACAGTAGGTTGCATAAACAAAGCAGAACTATAACCTACTCAATCTACTACCAGTCCTGCACAAAATGCACTCCAGTAACACTAGCCATATGAATTATCTGCGGAAGGAGACCACAGACTGATTATAAAAACATTTACAGATTTTATGGCCAGAAGGGACAATTATCATCACCTAGTCTGATATGCTGCACAAAACAGGCCAAAGACCCTCACATGATAATTCCTGCATCAAAGTCACAACTGCAATTTGACACAAACCATACTTGTCTTGGTTTAAATATATTCTGTTCACAGCAATGAACATGTTCAACATGTCCTTATGTAAGCTGTTTGACTGGTTAATTATTTTCACTGTTGCCTTATTTCTAGTTTGTATTTGTCCCAAGTCTGTTTCCTATACTGAACCTCACATTTTTTCCCTACCATATTAAACAATTTTTTTTAAAATCAAAGATCTGCTCCCTGAGGAAGGTACTTGCCCTCACCTCACCAACTTCTCTTGCTCCTGAGTGGAACACCCTTTCCAATTACTGAATGTCCTTTTAAATTATAGGTATCCACTAAAGCTTTGATGAAATTTCAACTTGATATTATTCTTATACAAAGACTGTTTACATCCATAGCTACAGCAATCAGCTAACAGCTCACATTCTGTTGCTTCTCTAACACAATCCTAGGCCCGGTTCATCAACGGCTCTAGTATTTGTTCCTTTACATTTTGCTGTTTTAAAATTCATATCATTGAAAAGAACCCACTTGACTAAGCAACTAATCAGTCCCTCTCCGTGATTTTTAGCATTTTACCATTTTTGTGCCATTGGTAAATTTTATCAACAGTGATTTTATACACTCTTCCAAATAATGATGAAATACCAAATAGACTGAGCTGAGAGCACTGCTGTGGGACTGATGGGTTATGTGCCACTTCACCTTTGTACACCGTTGATTTTTAGGGGAATGTCACATAGAATAAGCTACTTACACAAGCCTCGAGAGAAACCTGAGAAACTTGATAAAACTTGCTTTCATAAAATAAATTTGATTGGCATTAAATATGTTAACCAAATCTTACTTATTATTTACCTAGTTCTGTAATTTTACCCCAAACTTCCATCAAGGTCCTCCACTTAAAATTTCAGGGCCTCACTAGTCTCTGTTTTTGGAAAAAACTAGAATAGCTCTGGAACTTGTTCCATCTTCCAATGCTTTTTTTTTTTCCCTAATGAATTTTAATGATTTGGAGGGCCCTTCAGCCAGGGTTTTTAAGACTTTATCTACAAGTTATCCAGTCTCATTCATTCTAAAAAATATTAAAATGTAGTGGGCTACAGCATAACAGTCTCACTACTTAATGGCTGAACTGCATCACTGGAAAATACTTCTAAAACCCATAATGCTTCTTTCTGAGAACAGAGTAGAAGAATATTTAGTCTTCCCTACTATGGCTGATAATTTTTTATCCATTTTATCCAGTATTAGAAAGATACCAAGTGTTAAACTTGCCAGATCTACAGAATTTACCCTGTTCTCTGTAACCCTAATATCCACACATGTATTTTTACTTTTAGTTTCCCTGACCAAGTACTTCTGTACTTCTTAACTGTCCATTTACATTTACTGCTATGAACTTCTTTATTCTTTTTTTTTTTATACTTAACATGCACCTTTTAAAAAATCTGTAATGCCTTCTACGCATCCATTCCCCAATTAATGCCCTCCCCCATTGTTTAGAAACCCTGTTCTTATGGAGTTTGCCTATGCACTGTGCCTCTCTGCTCCTCAGCGCAGTGAGGTCCGTGCCTCAGCCCCAGCACCCCACACCCAATGCTCCAGTGAGGTTTTGATGGACACTCAGGGACAACGGAAGTCTCAATGGGATCCTATAAATTTCTAAACAAGATAGTTTTCTTTCATGCAAAGCAAATGAAATCAAACATCTTATAATTCCAGAAGAATACTGCTTAATGAAAATATTGAAAACATTTTATAGCATTTTTTATTTTACCATTGAAACAGTTATTGATAACCTATTTTATCCATTGTGCAGTAGATATTTTAGAAATGAATTGCTGTATGGTTTAATTAGTTCATTATTATGCCTATTCTTACATGGTAATTTCTTTTATCATTCTAATCATTCACTTCACACTTTTTAAACCAAATGGAATATCAAAGGTTCTGTAGGATTATTTTTGGATCCTGCACATGTTTCACCACACAATTAATCTGTTTGTCAGAAATACTAGTTAACTTCTTCTCTTTACCACTTTCCTTTACTAGCTATTTTTCTCTATTCTATACGATGAAACTGTCCTATCCTTTAAGAGGACAAATGCTTTCGACTCAGTGTATTAAATATTTTTCAATTGTGCATGAGGTATTACAATAAAATATTTTAATTTTTATAAAGTTTTGTAATTGAATATTCTCATTTATTTATACCTCATCTGCAACATTTATTTAGTCTTTTTTACATGTCTTTACTTAGTTAAAATGCAGAGAGATAAATACAGTTGTTCCTTTGCAGGGAAGATTCAGTACATTAATATAAACTGTACACTAATTCCCCCAAAGCATATATATATATGTTGTAAAACTGAAGACTTTTTACACAGCTGCTTATTGCTAAACAGTGCCTTGTCCAGAAGGGGACAATCTGTGTCTCTAATTGCTGTCACTGAAGCTGAGATTCATTATGTGACTTTCCCATTAAAATGTGAGCATTAATTTGTATAATGAAATATCACCCACTGCAGTGTTCATTAGCCATGCCCTACTGTATACTGCACATTGTTAGCTACCTAGAAACTGTAGTTAATTTCACTAATGGATATTTCCCTACTTAGTGTTTGGTAGGAAATTTATACTGTAACATTACCTCTTAAACTTTTAAGGAAATTTAAATTCAATCAATTATTTTCAACAAAAGTTTGGGATGTCATTAAGACAGGAGAAAAGGCATGCTGTACAGTGTTAAAGATGGGAAATCTGGAGAAATCTAGAGAAATGAAAAGTCCTTTTAGTTCATCTTAGAAATGTAAGAATAAAGGATGTTCAATACCAAAATTGTCTCCTCTTGGAGCACACATACCCATTTTCCTTAATTATTCATATTGCTCATCCCACTACAAGCGCCTTCAGAGAATGGCAACAGGCAGTCTTTTTTTAGGAAGAAAATGTGAACTGAATTCATTTAAAACAGCACCATTTTTACCGTATTTCATCAATTCCGCTAAGCATCTTTTAAAATTAGCCAATCACATTTCCAAGGGAAAATGCAGATAACACCGTGAATGTATTTAATACATGTAAGATACATATGACACATATCACAACATACTCTCCATTAATTGATGCAGCCTGGCTAAGCTGCTTCTTCCTATTCTATCTTTCGTAGGGCTCTTCGGTTTAGCACAATCCAAACCTTCTTCGGGGCTATACTTTGCTCATGTGAAGTGTTTTCATTACACAAGGGATTTAACTGTGCCAGTCACACTGGGAATATACCTGAGCTCCTAATGATCACACAAACCCAAAGTGGTCTACATCTGCAGCACTTCCTCAATGCTAATGCACGGCGTAAAGAGGTGCTAGAGCTAATCTGAAGACTGGTCCTTACATCATACGTGGCTTGCCAGAAGCAGAACATACAAAATTTTAACTTCTCACACTTAACTGTTTCTATGCTGTCTGAAGTTCTAGGTATGTAAAGTAAAAAACATGCATGTCTAATTGGTTTTGGTGGGAACTGAGAGCGCTCAAGAACATAAAGAAGATGCTCAGCTCCTTGAATGAAGGAACCCTAGACTGCTGCCTGTAGAAAAGGTAAGCTCTGGGAACTTTTGCATTTAGCACATTATTGGTCTGAGATACTGTGACAATCTTCCTTCTCTCAAAGTCTGAGAGCCTCTGAGCCTTGTGTTTTACAACCTTCACAGCTGTACTACGGTTAGTTTATAACCAGGAAGCTCAACCACAAAGTGGCTCCTCCACCCACATGTCTACTGTGAGTTACAACCTGAATCCAGTTTTCACTTGTCCAAGACAGCTATCCTAACTGCTGGCTCCCTGATTCTTTTCGAATGCCATTACTGACCCTTCCAAAATTCTTAGAAGAAGAACTACACTATTCTCTGGTAGCTCGGAAGCAGAGAACAAAAGAAATACAGAAAGCCCTACAATTGCACGTTGGGACTCCACTGAGTTTTTGGTGGCTGCTTTGTCTTGGTTTTGACAAGGTTATATGACAGCGAACTACACAGACACTGAGATCCAGTGTCGAGAAGGTTGCAACCACATAATATCCAACAGAAAAAAGAAGCAACCCAAGTCACTAGCCAATGCTTTTAAAACAGAGCACAGCACCCTGTGCTCATGAAGGATTAAACAGCTTCTCTAGCTTCTTTGGGCCAATTGCCACGGAAGCACCTCCTGGCTGGATCAGATTCGGGTCTTGTCTTGGCATGCGTACCAAACCAACCTACTCATGTGCCTCCAAACACACAGATGTTCGAAGGAACCTGACTTCTGCTGAACTGCTTGAGCTCCTCTCTAACAAACAGGTGCTGTGAGAACAAGAACAGTAATTGAGTTAATGTAGTGGAGAAACACAGTAAAGTGTTTTTTATCAGTCAGTTATATGATCCAGGCATATAATAAAGACAGAGTATGACATAAAAAGCAGGAAACTGTCCCTGTTAGTGTGAGCTAACCAATATTTGTTTAATAACTGATATCTATTACATCATTTCCATTTACAGCAAAGCAACTTAATTTTTATTTAATAACTCTAGTAATTTGCCAATTTACATTTTTATAATATTTATTATGATTACTTCCAATATGTAAAACACTGCTCCATTTAAACATATTCTTGTCATTATTTACAAATACTTTGTTCTCAACCTAATGGAAATTGATCTTTATCTATTTTAAAATTATAATGCCTTTTAAATATATTGCAAATGTTGTTTTCACAGTCTGTATGATGTTTTCTTTTTCTTTTTTTTATGTGATACTCTATATGCTTTAGTTGTTCTTCTTTTAATTTTGATTGTTAAGTTTTAATATAAAATTTTAAGGAATATTTCCATTGCAATTAATTCACTTTCCTTTAGTTCTAAGACACAAGTACCAAATGCATGATCACTGCCATTTTTAAAACAACAAAATGAGCTCTATAGAATAAGGTAAAAGGAAGAGATGGGTGTCCTCAGGTTATTTTAAAGAACTTTCCTTTGCTTCTCCATTAGTAAAAATGTCAAATTGTTTAAAGCTCATAGTTACAGGTTTATTTCCCAATAAAATAACTATGTTTTTATTTTCACAATGCTGGAGAGCGCACACACAGAGTTTGTACTGCATTTAATTTTTTCCCACCAAGCCCAAGAAATAGAAAAGCATATTCCTGCCCTAAACAGACTGCAATCCAAACAGAGACTACATTTGAAAAAATATCTAATAAATCTGAATTTTTAAATTTTAGATAAAAACATTCTGGTCAATTCCCACTCCACAATCCAAAGAAAGAAAGAGAAAAATAAAATGAATAAACTTTTCCATTTCATCAGTGAAATGTTTTTCTTTAAATAAATTTCAGCCTTTGTTTTCAGTTTTTCAAACTCAGGCCTTACATTCCCAAAACCAAGACGAAGCATTACACCTGTGCAAGCATGCAGGAGAAATGTGATTGCTGGTTTTGAGAAGGGAGGCCAATACTTCTTTTCTTCTACTTCTGTGAAATAAAAAATTACAGTGACATTTTTCACATAAGAGGTACAACTGGAAAGTATTTATTCGTGCAATTTGTTTTACCTATTGATTAGAAAAGTAGCAGTAATATTCTGAAATTTCTTTAAAATGCTATAGAAATGAAATGACTGCACATCTGCAGTGCCCACTGTGCCTGCCTACAAAAAGAAGTATCCTAAATCTCCAGGTTTGCACACTCCCTGAAACTCTACTGCAACATCCAGGAATTGGAAGAAAACAGCATCAGATTGACCACATAAAATGACATCAACAGGATCTGAGGATACTACTATTCTATGACAGATTTTAAATATAGATATAATAGCACTTCTTAAATCTACCCTGTGTCTCTAAGTGAACTCTACCAAGCACATACATACTTTTAACCAAACATAGCATTATAATTAAAATGGTGTGGTTATATTTTTCTGGAATCTAGAGCAGTGATACCCAAAAATAAAGAATCTAGACCAGCAGTAGGTCTCCACAGGGTAGAAAATCTGGTTTTGTTATTAAAATAAAACATAGAAAGTTTTACCATGCTGCAAATTACAGTAAGTTTTATTACAGACAAGTAGTAAGTTGAGTGAGTTCTAGTGCAAAAAGAAAAAAAAAAAAAGCAGATCCATGAAGCTGATGTATTCATAGGAACAGTGAGAGGTTAAAAATGAGCATGTTAAATGGAACAAAAATAGTAACTGAGCAAAACATACAGAATCCCTAAGTAGATGCTAAGGAAGGCCTTTGAAGCAGTTAGTATAACTAAGTCTGAAACCAATAGGCTTATGCCTATTGAAGGACAAGGGTAATTGAAGGAAACAGTGATGAAGCAGGGAAGGAGACAGAAATAACCTCAACTGGGAAAAGACGATTCTATTAAAGTGGTCTTTATCCAACAACACATTCCTTGTGCTTTTATTTAAGACTGTCATATGTCTTTCTCAAAAGACTCTCTCCAGCTAATGAATCCAAATCTACCCTGGGAATTAAGGCTCCTAGCCACATCATATGTTAACCCCCACACACACATCGCATGTGCAGACAGCGCTCTGCTCCTCTTGTTCCTCTCACCTGTATGTATTCTCAAGTGGACCTTTAAGTGATGGGATGTTCTGAATGTTTTTCCACAATATGGGCAGTCTTTCATGGCAGAACCAAGGCTCCTGTCTCTCAGTAAAGCTGGCTGCTGGACTCCTACAGATCTCCCAGCTTCTTCTCCAATGTCTGCAACACAGAAATGTTCTCACATCACTTCAGCACGTCAGAAGTTTTCTCACTAAAACTGCTAACACAACACAAAGTTAAACATGTCAATACTACACCTGTCTATTTCATTCTTTAAATCTGACAGAATGCTGACAATTCATGTATTTTCTTGTTATTCTCTTAAATTATTTCATCTTTCCTATCATCATTTTAAGCAGCATATGGTACCTTTATATTGAACTGAATTATACAAGAAAAGAAACAGCTGTGTCAGCAGCTGGTTTGATTTCTTCTTTTGCTTAGTTCCTATTAATTTTTCCCCCAAAAGTTTTAAATTGTTGTTTTGTTGAGTCTATTTAATTTGTAAGTATTGTAAAAATATGCGTGTTTTTAGAGGGAAGAAGTTTGCATCAGCATGTTAAAACCCCTCATAAAAATGGAATCGCAGCCCAACAGAAGTGGCAATGCCTACATACAAAGCTAATCAACTTTCTTCTGCAAAACTTCAGCGTTAGAGAAACAACGTGTGACCTGGTGAGTGACCTCATATCAAGGGAAAGCCGCTGGAAAATATGGTCAGATGACGGGAGACTCCTTTGACCCTTCACCCGCAGCTAGCAGGCTTTCTCCTTCCATCTTCATAGCTACACTTACTCTTTGCATTGCAATACAATGGGTGAAACTCCAGGACATCTTGTCACCCTCACAATAGGAAGAAACCATAATTCTCAGCCATTCTGAAGAAGCTGCTATGACTCAATCAGGCTATGGACAAAATAACTTACATGGCATAAAAATCACAAAATGCAGAACATTTTTAAAAAGTCATTACTCAAACCACATAAGACTCAGCTACCATCTTGTACTTAGAGGGTCATGTTATATCACATACAGGTATCAATTTACATTATCACCAAAAAGTACCGTGGCACACGTTGAAATTCTGAAATGGATTTACAGCTGTGGGGATGCAACACACAAGGGCACATTACCAGTCCTGGACACAAAGGTTGAGCTACATGGTCTGTATTGAAGGGGGAAGAACATAGTTAAAATCTGCATGCAGAGTCTTGATTATTTCAACCATGAACCACTGTCTGAAAATGCTCAGTCTCTACCCATCTGATACGTAACTAAAGCTGTCAGGAAACATAGTGCAGTTTACGCAGCATTTCCTTTTAAATGGAAGTGATGGGCATGAGAAAGACTTAAACATTTTGCTCTAATAAAAACTGTTCACAAAGTAGCAGAGATCCAACTACCACATTGCTGGGAAAGGTAAAACTAACAGGCACTTCATTATTTATTATTAAATGGTCACTCTAAACAATTTTGCTTAAAGCTGAAATGAGGGATGATACAGCGTGACAAGAAAATGTATAAATCCTTATCTTAGTAATGCATGCCATCAAGTTATTGTTAATTTTCAAAAGTCAAAATCTGATTCTAGAAATTGACATTCTTGTTTAATATTTTCTGATTGTTCTTAGGCTGCAGGGTTACAGAACACTATTTAGGTTACAGGGCTAGTAACTGTCATTTTGAATTATTCACAAGTATGTAAAGGCGCATAATGCAGAGTGTATTTTGTCTTTCAGAATCCAGGAAAACAGATATAGGTGCTAGTCTATAATTCCAAGTTTCCTAAAGAGTTTAGATTTTCCACTTTACTGTTCTCCTCCAAAGTTGTATATATTCATGTCTTAAGCCGCTTTGGGAGAAAGAGAATTCCTGACTGCAAAAAACATTTCTGAAGTGCAAAATGCAGAATACATGATGATAAATTGCAGGATTTTATTTTTGTTTTCAATAAATACTATATGAGCATTATAGATAAATATATAGATAAAGCTAACAAGCCACTCAGGAGGAATTTACAGAATAAGTCTACTGGTTATGTTTTGCTATATGTCACTCTAAATGATGGCCTGTTATCCATTTGCCTTTTATCTTTCTATCTAGAATATGTGTGGCCCAATAAAAAAGAATAAATTTGTAAGATAAACAGCTCGCTTTGCAGATTTAAGAGTCTAATTTTCACTTTACACAAAATTGAATTTTTTCAAGGCAGTGAGACGATGGAGTTTACTCTAGCACTAATCCCTCTGAAAAAGCAAACTGAAAACAACAATGAAGCAAAGAAAGATGTGGGTGGTCTGAAGAGTTTTCTTTTAGATTTAAGTAGACATACAGTAGATAGCTCCAAAGGCTTTACTCCAACAGGGGCCTTACCTTGAAGAATTTTTCTTCCCACAGTGAAAGCATTCCTAAGACTTTAAAGCTGGGCTGAGGGGTTTTCTTTTGAATTCCTCGCCTACAAAGCCCACCGAAGCACTGGAGGCCATCACTACCTGAATGAACAGCTTTACATCTAAGTCCTTTTATTTCCAACAATGAAAAGATACGTTTAAGGCTGTCCTCTGTCCCCATCAAATGCTACCCCAGCTTCATCTTACTACGGCCCCATTTTGGCAAAGTGAACCTATTTGTCAAGGCACTTAAGTTTAAAATGTGCTTAACTTTAAAATGCATTTACATCTCACTGCTATCAAGTTTATTTTAATACCAACTCTCTTAAAACAGTGCATGGGAAGTGAGGGGAAAAAAAATCACAAAACAGGAAAAGGATAAATAATTAGCATGGAAAGAGTTACGAGCCACACTGATGAATGCAGGATAAAGCAACAACAGTGTACGCAGAATGAAAAACATTCCACCTTCATTTACTCTGCACCTCAAATGTGCCCCTTCCTCCTGCTAATGTTACCCCCTCCGATGTACAAGCTCTCAGTTATGTTAAAGCGTGCAACACTTTGCCAATGTTTTACAGACCTGCAGAACGAGGATAAGCCCCACCAAGTCCATCTAATTTATGATTTACTTGGGATCTGAACGATGGTTTTCAGGCTGCTCAATTCCGAGGATAAAAGATCAGGAAGGAAAGAGAACAGTTACTTATCTTGCAGTCATTGTGGTTCACTGAGTTATGTGGTCTACATGATGTGCACTTGATGCACGTGAGATTAGACTTTTTTTACTACCTACTTCCATTACAGGCAGGTCTATGTCCTGAATGTCTTCCGGCCCATTCCTACCTTTCCTGATTCAAGTGCAGGAAATAACAGAACCACGTATGAAATATTGTATAGATGCACAAGCTAGATGTGAGGCTTCCAAAGCTTGTATCTGAACTTAGTTTCACTGGGCTTTCCTTTGGTTCGCTCACAGCACAGGTAGAACTGCACAAAGAAACGTTCTCATTCAGTTCTGAATGAGAAGCTGGTCTTTGTGCCATACCTCAGGTGACCACAAAGCCAAGTCAGTCTCAAGGCCAGAGGCTCACTTAGAGGCAGGCAGGTCACACCAACCCAAGAACGGCCATCCATCCACCTGCACTCACTCTGGACCTTAAAAAAACAAACAGTAAAAGCAACTAGGCCAGGTGCAGCGTTCTTCACACCTTAATAGTGACATTCTCCTACCAAGGACTCGGACACAATTGCCAGTGACTTTGTCTTGAAAAGCTGCAGTCCTCCAGCTGTGCACTTAACCATGTCCTACTGGGAAAAATGGAAGGAAGGCTTCACTTCAACATCCATCTTGGAACACAGTAATTAGCTACATAACCAAAGGGCCAGTTTGGCCAAAATGTGAACAAACCTGTTTGCCACACAGTCTGAAATTAAATTAAGCAACCAAAAAAACCAAGAAAATGAAAAAATAAATTGAAATTTCTCCAAGTTTTCTGCAAGACTGGTATACCTTTCAGGGATGAGCTTATAAAGGTGATTAGAAAAGGACTGATTGCTTTTGTGAAAAGAAGCATGTTTTCAGTTGGTTGGGTAGTAGCACTGACTTCAGTCATGTTAGCAGCAAATTTTCAAAGGATCCTCTACATATGTGTCCTCTAAACTCTGGAAGAGAATTTATTTGCTGCATGTATGTAAAAGCGCAGGGATTCACAAAGAGGTCCTCTCATGTTCAAAGGAGGTAAATTGCAGTCCTCACACAGACTAAATGATCAGCAAAGTCCGTTGGGATTTGTCGACACAAGGATTGCCAAAATAGCCAAAAATGGGCAATGACATGGAAAAGGTAATCAGCTCACAAAATAGGTAATCACTCTTACAAATATGTGTTTGCTCTTGCACATTTTTCAGGAATTATTAAAGAACCCTTTGAAAATATGTCCAGAAGCTTTTGAAGCTGTACATAATCCCAAATTTTTGTATATTTCAGAATTTCAAAATATTTGTAGTTGTTTAGAACTGCCTGCAAAAGTTAATGAAACATGGTGCAACATGAGGAGGCAATTTTTTAAAGATCTGTAAACCACTTAGATAAGCTCACTTTGTATACAATTACCTTAGCAGGAAAAATTTTATTCTCAATCTAATGTCAAGAAGATAGTTAGAAGATAGTCAACACTTTAATCCTGTCGCTGCTGTCATCATTATGCAAGTATGCCTGGACTCTGACCATCTCATTCCCTGTAAAGCAGTAAAGGATACACAAAAGTTTCTGGGAAAACATTCTTCACCTTTATTTCCTTAGAGAAAGCTTGAATAATACTGAAAACAGGGATATAATTAATGATATTTTTTCAGCTACCTGGAGTAGCTTCAGTTAATATGCTTAGATGAAAATGGCACAGAATCTGGCCCAGTGCTTACAATTTGAAATTAGAATCCTTTTAGCAGATGCTCCTACACTTTTTGCTAGCAAAGTTCATGGCTTAAAATAAAAGTCTAATATTACTGAATATTACAGTTATATTTTAGGCCTCCGGAAAGATTTACTAATGTCTTAGGTCAGGAACAACTTGCTGTCTCTATTGTTTCATCAAGGATTTAGGTTTTAGAATGACCATATATGGGAATCTTAAACTGTTGAGCATTAATATGGATTGGCAGAGAATTTGTTTAAACAGAGAGCTATTTTAGACGAGAATTGGAAAGAAGGCCTACTAGTGAGAAAACAGCATTCGTATTGTTTGTATTATTAAAGATTATACCAAAGGTTCCACTGGTAAATAAAGAGATACCGCTTCTGACATCAGACTTCCCACTTAGCCCTCTGGCCCGCGCAAGCAAACAACAGGCACAAACTGCACAGCCTGTGCTGCCGATGAGTGCATTAGCAGATTTAAATTTAAAGTACAAACTAAATTAAAGTGAAGCAAAATGCTTGCATCAATTTACATGAGGTAAGGCTTTCCGCATCTAGAAATGGGCACATGGCAGCCATCACCAATACCTCTGGCTACACAGGAGCTCCGTAGGTGTTATTTCAAGCACAACAGAAGAGGAATCAGAATATTCTAAGCAATTTCTCATTAATTGGCGACTTGGGGGCAGTACATACACCCTAAGCCCATACTCTAGGCACATGACACACAGGATGATCGGTGATTTTCACACGCAATGGGTTGCACAACAATACCACATGTACACAAATTTCAGGTATTATAGTAAGGCTTCTTATTGTGGTAAGCATTCTGAGAAACATGCAAGTGGCTAATATACAGCATAAAGAAACATCAATAGACACTTAACCAAAATTAAGCTGTTTATCACAAAATGTTTCTTATCCTCTTCTTTTCATTTTAATCAATTTCCCTACAGAGTTTTTGTTTTAGAGTTCTTAGTAGTCTTACTTTGCAAATTGTTGTAAATCTTTAAACCTTTTGAGATAATCAAAGTTCAAACACAGTTTCAGAGTGCATCTTTTTAGCTTTCTGATTGTTTGTAGAATCCTGTGACCAAAAGACAAAATCAGACAGAAAACTCAAAAAACAGAATCACAGAATCGTAGGGGGGGTGAAAGGGACCTTCGGAGATCATCTAGTCCAACCTCCTGTCTTATTTACCATTCATTAGCTTACAAAGCTCTATTTGGACCGAGAATTCATATTATTAAGAAAGATTTTTTTGAGAGAACAATTTTACCAATAGACCTTTTTACCCGCTCCCTTTTTTGATTTAAGAAAGAAGATATCTTAAGTATCTTAAAATATCTTTCATTTAACAGTTGGCAGAAGGAAACTCGCAGATAAACATTGGCCTGTGTATTTCTCTTTAACCAGCAGAGTGATCCAAGCTTTTAATAAAGCTGTTCCAATTATTGTAAAAGTCATCTAGTACCTTATAGCCACAAATATTGACAGTTTATTGCACAACGCATTCATGACATTTGAAGGTCACATCATACATAATACATACACTTTTATAAAAGTGTCTGGAACAAAGAGATACATGATCAGCAATTACATCTCACCATTCAGGGTAAGATTTTATACTTATTTAAAATGAAATACTGTGTAAAATGCAAATTGTCAATAAAACACAAAATAGTTCAATTTCTGTGTTGCTTTATTAATGGGTGATACTATGTCAGTTGAACTAAATCAACAGAACGTAGTCTGTGCCCCGAGAAGATTACAGTTAAATAACATCACACATACTCTGTGAGCTCTCCAAAAGAAGAAAGTGAGCTTTAAACTTTAATCCTGCAGCTGTATATCTCTTCAACCCTACTGAATTCAGTGATACTTCAACACTTAGATTTGAATCAGGACCTTAGCATGTTACTGAAACACTCATGTTGCTAAAATTTAATCAAAATGAAAGAGGAAAGCGTGCTGAAGAAACTTTTTTAACATGGGCATGTGCAAACATATCAAATATCTTCAGTCTGTTTCCAATGCTCTTGACTTTTAGGGCTATTCTGAAATCATATGCACACACACCATTATAATTAAAAATATGATTAAGTTGCAATTTATGCAATCAGACCAGAGCAAAGACCTTCACTGGAGTAAACAAGCATCAGGAAAACACAAAGTGTGGCCATGAGAATGCTTGCTTTTTGTTGCCTAGTCTTCAGTTTCATGGCATCACCACTTGGTCCTGGAAACTCCAGCTAACAAGAGTTGAGCTTGAAGTAAATGGCCATGGATCACTAAGATGTTCCCTGTCATACCACCGTTGATAGTTTCTTTCAAAATCTTGTTATTGTCTTTTCTAAATCCTTTGCGTGCAAGACTCTTGAACCACATAACCCCTTCACTGGCATTCCAGTTCTGCTATTTCAGTACCATGTCTTTGCCAACCAAATTCCTTAATTTGGATTTATAGATCAAAGCTGTTAAGATGTTAATCACTGATAATGTTCATGATATTCCACTAGTTTTCATATAATCTTTCCACAGGAAAAGTGGATGCTTTAGAACAGGATGTACTACTTAACTTACTGAACAACAGATCTGTTTGCTGTCTTGAATGTAACGTTAGTTACTCTCAGTGATGAACTTCTGTTTGTTCTCACTTTCTTCAGAAGTGCACATCTGAGCTGCCAGAACACCTTGCTGAACTTCTCTGTAGAGAACATTTCTTCACAAGCAAAACAGTCTTTGGATCAGCTACTCTGGGCCTCAATACGCACTTATGGATCTTTCCTTAGTATATTGCCAATGTTCTTACTCATCGTTTGTGCTTTTGATAGTAACGTGAGCTCCCAAACTTTATACATAACTGACCTTTTCAGTTTTCTCCTCCTAATTTGAAAACAAGCTTAGAGTATCCTGGATCCTTATCCAATGTTCATGCTAATAACATTCTGTGGTTCACATGTAAATCTCACTCATTTTCTACCCAAACTCTTCACTCAGCTGAGTTAGTTTTGAAATGGGAACTTGATTACTGACCAGACAGGATGAGGACTTTCCACACTTCATACAGGCTGTTTACTGCTTTTGGTGAAAATTCCAGTGGGGAGTCTAAGCAGAGAAGCTATCAAACTGGACCATCTTTTGGATTTGTATGTGTTATTTCTAGGCAGGTGTTCAGGTACCAGATGGCCCTAAAGCCCATAGTACTCAGGTTATAGCAGCTTCTACAGGCTGTCTGCATCATATTCCCATCTCTGAGATTTGCAGAGTGTCTACATGGAGCTTGATAAACACTTTTACCTGGCATTGCTCTCCTGATGCCAAAGCTAGATCAGATATCCAATTTGGGAGAGTTGCCTTACAGTCCCTCTTTAATTAAGTACTCCTGATCTCCCACTCCTGGGATGAATTGCTACTGCTGATTAAGCTCCAGAAGTAAGGATCTGTGGAGGCAATTTCATGAGGGAGAAAATAAGTTGCTAGCTAATCAACTAAAATAACCGCTAACTGGACTTCTGTGAATGAATATACTGCCTTCTTCTTGCTTCTGTACTTACCCTGTTGCTTCCACATTTCAGCATCTCTGCATACCTATAAACCAAACAGGTAAGGTGTACCTCATTCCCAAACTACATTTCTGGAAGAACAGAACCATTTGTTGCAGTATACAGGCTACACTAAGAAAAAATCCGAGACTGTTAGTAAATGGTAGAGAAAATGGTGAATCCGAGTGGAAGAGAGCAGTACTGAATCCATTGTCTGTGAGAGTCTAAAAAGCACAAAAATTAATACCCAGCTTCACACAGTGTTCAATATCCATTAAATATCTTTTAAAATCTGCTGAGTAATTGTATGGAAATATTTAATAACTTCATTGGTCAAGCTTCACCTTGAGTTGCCGGGCTTAGACAAATCCTTTATATATACATATATATATATATAATTTTTTCAAGCCAGTATGACAGACTCGGACACACTGTAAGTAGGCCTTGGGGCACAGGGTATCACTGCAGAATTTTTTCCAAACTACTGATTAAGAAGAACCCTTTTCATTATTATTATCTTATTATAGAGCGGTAAAACCAGGATAGAAGAGTCAGTAGCAAGTCATCAGATTTTACATAAAATTCTTCTAATAAAGAAAAATGTGAATTACTTAAATGTCACAAGATCATCTTTCTGTAGACCCCGGTAAGAAAGAAACCAACACTACAATCAGTCACATAAAGAAACTGCATGGGTTAGCATAGCTAAATTACAAGTTTTCCCCTCAACAAAAAGAAAGAGAATTTAACACTGTCATTCAGTTTACAGATCACTGATTACAGAGGTGCTGACAGAGTCTCCAAAAAGTGGATAATGTCACAGCATATGACACAACACATGGACAGACTATGACGGTACTGACTTTCAGTATCTGTATTTTCTTACTTTTTACTTTCTACTGCTATCAAACTAAATGACTGCTTTGAGTACTCAGTAGTTTTTCTCCCATTTAAGTGGTACATGCCACTTAAGTATACAACTTCTTTCTGCATTTCACAAAAAAAGATCTGCATTTGAAGAAACACTTCTGAGTAGTTCTGAACTGCTGAGTCTATTTTACCAACACCGTTTTTCTAAAAATATGTTAATTGCATGAGTTTTGCTATAATGGAAAAAATATTGATTAAATTCATTACTTCTAATCCTGAGAAGGGATCCTTTGACCGCTCGGTATTTTTTTTTCCTCATTGGCTTCACCGTGGATTGCAAACATATTGGGACCAAGATGTCTTTAAACATGGTATCATTTGAATGGGCTCATTAATTTTTTTATACTAATGATGTATCTCAAAAGGTACATTAGTAGGTCAACTTGTACCCACGTTTTGTAAAAATAGCCTTAGAGTACACTAATATTAACATGCTACTATTGCACTGTAAAAATAAGAAATGCTGCATATGGAGCTGATATATCAATAATCCAATCTCCATTTTCTACCATGAAAATATACAGTGTTTCAATGGAACTATCCTGGTAAAGAAAGAGATAAAATACTATTTTGAACACTCTCCTCTGATTTAGCTGAGCTAGTGGCAATAACGTGTTTAGGCATAGGCTTCAGTATGCTGGAATGATCCTGAAACTAATTTTGCATGTGTTGGAGTTGGACCGTGGCCACGCACGTCAGTATGCTGGAACAGAGTTATCTAAATCCTGAGCCTTATTTTACATGTGCTGGTGTTGGACTGTGGCCCTGCAATCTTTTAGGTCTCCATCTGTAGATATGAAAGCCAGGGTGTGCCCAGTTACTCGCTGCTGCTCGCTGCTTTCCTGCCACAGGCCACGTTGGAGCCAAATGCTGGGCAGCCGCAGCCTTGCAGCTCCCTCCACACCAGTGCAACCAGGAGCTCCTCAGAGCCCTCCTGGCTTTATGAGTCTTCCTCCAAAGCCTCTTTTCTGCCTCAGCTGGCATTTTGCACCTATTGCAGGTCTTGTATCACAGTTTTCCTACATAGCTATCGTGTGCCACATCAGGGATGAGAAATACCAACCTCTCAGACAGATGGTCCCACAGATTCAGCGAGTTAATTCCTCTTTCCATACTAGGTAAACAGCCCACTAATTTTTAAGTAAGCTCACAGACTTATGGATGGTCTCTCAGTGCTTCCTAGCTTGACACTGAACAGTGGTCTCAGGTAAAAAGCAAAGTGATTTAAGTCCAGACAAAAAGCTAGAAGGTGTTTTCTTTTGGAGAAGGGAATGAGAAAAGATCAGGCACTACAAATCCATGCTCACCCCAAAATACGAGAAACACTGGCAGCAAGTAAATCTGGAGAACCAACACAAAGACGGCAACATGTAGTGCTGAGGAAAACAAAGGTAGCTGTACAGAGTGCCCATTAGCATCACCTTAATGGGAACCAGTGACCTGGTGGGACGTGCTGCTGCTAACAAGGTACAAAGTTTTTGCATGCCTCCTTCCACCTGTTTACAGTTCCTCCACATTTATATTTCTACCTGAAATTAATAACCCTTTGTCTATATGAAGCCTGCCAGACTGAGAAAACAATAAGGTCAAAATTGCACATCTGAATGAAGATTTAGCATTTCTTTCTGTGACTAGTCAGACACAATTTATTTTATTAGCTGCCTCAGAGACAGACATATTTTAGAAGGAGAGTTATTCTGTTCCTTTGCTTATTAGTGATGTACCTTCTCAAATTCTATTTCTGCAAACTCCAATGGTAAAAGAAATCCAAAAAACAGGTAGTCTGCATGCACAGAAGCACCTTTTGTTTAATAAATAATTCAACCATGTATTCCTTTTTAATTTAAAAACGGTCTGACTGAATATCAACAAAGTGAACTAAAGTTGGCAAAATATAGTGTTGAAAAATTAAAAAGTGTATTCAAGGCCATATTCATTTTCTTCACTTCTATACTGTAGAGAGACTGCTTTTTTTTTTTTTCTTTTTCTCCTTTTAGATTAGACACATACAGTGATGTGATGCTCATTTGGTTTTGAAAGCTTCCTTGCCCTGGAATTAGTCTGTCTCTCTCTGTTAACAGCAGAACAGCCACTGCCCCTTACCTCATGAACATCGCCATGTATTCAGTCAAAATATTCTCATGAGCTCTTCTGCCATGCCTATAAGGGCCAGGCTTAGCTATTGACCATCTTGGAAAACAGAAATATAGGAAAACATTCTGGAAATATTCTGACCACCCTGTGGATGTTAGTCGCATATATTAATAACTGTATGGTAAAGTACAGGAAACACATTTGGCTGAAAAAACTGTGGATAATGATACAATTAAATCCATGCCAGAAGAAATAACTGCAATCAGATGAGTGTATTTGGTACTGACTGATGCTCTTGAAGAGTCAAACATGTATAGAACTATCTTAAATAAATGCTTGGTTTCTGTAAACCAAAATTCCTAACAGTAAGCAGCTAGGATGAACAAAGCGAATAGAGCCAATTCTTCTACTTAGACTTTAGCACCAAAACATTCAAAAGAATTTCTTGAATCTCAAGGCAGATAGCAAGAAATAAATGAAGATGCAGTGAAACCGCCTTTTTCAGATTCATGGGGATGTAACCGTTCCCCCATACAATCCAAAGCAGTAGCAGACACAGAACTTCATCCTAACGAAGCACAATGTTTTAGTCTCCATTCTGCTGAGTGCCTGATACCTTTTACTGAGAGTGGCTTTACTACGATTTGCATCCCTTCTGATCAACGTCTCATGAATCACTGACCGCTCTTGTAACCATCATGTAGTGTTCACCAACATGAAATTACCAGCTAGATGTTCACAGGACATCAAATGCTGTCAGAAAATGATCTTACCTCTGAAAGGTAAGATGTGCAAGAAAGAAGATCTTTACAGGGCAGGAGGATGGGCAAACCTAACCCTTAAAAGGAGCACTGACTTAGAGAAAATGACTCAGCAATATCACATCTTTCCAAGTGGACACGCTTTTAATTTAAAATGCATTTGTTAGAGAGAAAGGATCATAGACACGGGTTACATTTGGAGGAGATAGGAGTTTCACAGGTAAATATATTGGAAAAATCCATAGCACATGGAGAAAGAGCAAATTTTCACCATTTTTTCACTATTCTAAACAGAAGTAAAATTACCTGCAGTGTATAAGATGAAAATATTTAACAGATCAGATGAACACTCTGTACAGATAGTAAAACTGATAGTTTTAAGTGAAAATTTCAAAACATTGGTCTGCTGTGACAAAGCTGCCTATGAATTTAATGTACAAAATAAACCTCTAAAACTGGCAAAATATGAACAGAAGCATGAGGATAAGTATAGAAATGTAGATACAAACTCCTACTGAACAATTCAGACAGACTTAAGATTTTCATTTTGGCCAACTACTAGCTTAAATTAAGACACTATGCAATAAATACCATCTCAATCAACAGACTAATTTAAACTCAGAGAATGCAGGCTACTGCATTCGTGGAGACACATGTTTCCATGCCTTTTCAGGATGGTTCTAGTGGGAGCCTCTCCAACAGGCTGGCAAGGCCGTGCAGAATTTGGTACATAACAAACTGGCTTGCAACCACTAACATTTGAAAGCTGTCTACAGTGGGATTGGCCAACCTAAAAAGGTAGTGTATGGGGTTGAGAAAAGGTGAAAGCGATCAAATGAAACTGAAATAGCTTCAAGTACTGCACTAGTACTGGCCCTTTTCTGGCTACAGGTATGTGATATTTTGCTACAGATATGTGCCTGCTCATGGGAATCATAGGAATTTGTCTCAAAAACAGGATCCTCTTGACTACTGGGTAGTGGAGCTTGCTGATATATGCTGAAATATTTTTAATAAAGGGTGAACACCTGAACGCTGTCACTGCTTCACAGTCAGTAACTCCATACTGCTATTATAATAAGTTTTATCATAAAACTGCAGTCAAATGACAATAATCAGGAAAGTAGCACTATGTATTTAAAATAAACAATGATGGGAAGATCCAGCTCATGAAACACAGCTCAAATACCAGACAGGACAATGGTGAGTGTTGCAGACTAGAGGAAATGGCATTCCAGAAACGAACTGCTGAAAGAAAATAGCTGGTGCACTGCTGAAGGATGAGCTGTTCACCACAACACAAACTATTTTATACTCTATATTCCAGGGTTCTTTTCAATTAAGATTTGCTTTAGTTAAGTTGAATCACTACTCATCTGCAAAGATATTGGATTTGTAAGAGAATCCTTTCTTCTTGTATACACTTTCACCACAGTTTTGAGGGGAGTATAAACATCTAGTCTCTATGATGGCAATTTCCATTCACAGCTTGACAACTAAATGTTGCAATGTTACTTGCATCTCCTCTCTACTATTTCACCTTTTTCTTTAGGGAAAAAATAGTATGGAAATATATTTAGTCATCTATTTGAAAAGACATAGATGTAATCTACCTATGATGACTGCAACTTTTGAAATTAAAACTGTGATCCAAACAGCAACATTTTAATCACAGCTATCACAATAGCTGAAACCAAACACAGTGATTCTCCATACATTTATCTTTATTCTTATAACCCTCTGCAAGTTTTCTGGATGAGAATACTTTACACTATTAAGCATTATTGAAAATATTCCCTGAAAATGATGTTACTTGAGACGACAGTGAAAGCAGAATTACAGACAGGAGATAGTATGCATTCAAAACTTTGTTTTTCACGTATATGCAGAAGTTGCTAGACATGTTTAAAATATCTGAGGGTCTTCTGACAGCAGACAACAAACAACATGGGGTCAACCAGTAGTAAGTGACTGTCAACATCACAGGCAAACCCCCTGCCTCCTCAACAGGAGCTTTGGTGGGTGCTGCCATATGAGGGAGCAGTGCCAAACTAAACCTTCCCATAGGGACAGGGTGCATCAGAGACAGGGCTGAAGCACACTGACAACACAAGGTTCAATGGCAGTCAGTCTGGGTTCCTCCAAGGCACCAAGATCTTTGCACGGGGAATCTATCCGCACACCAATGGAAGCAAAAAGACCAAAGCTTTCTCTCAAAAGAGATTTTCATGAGCTTGTAATAACAAGCCCCTCTCTATTCTAAAACAGATAGAAGTTTAGCAAAATTTCAATGAAGAATTCTCTTACTCTACAAGTTTGATGCATTTTTAGTACTCTTAAGAACTACTGTTTACTATGGTCAAACCAGTGATGTGGTAATATTGAGGAAAAGAAATCTCTAGAGGTGATATCTTTGCTTAATGTTGGAGAGAATCCCTCAGAAGTATCTTTCTGAATTTCCCTCTAACGCTTGAGTTAGAACTTCACTGATGCGGCAAAAACTTTCAAAACAGTTAAATGGGTTTGGTCTTAAAAACCCATTATATTCAGTGTGAGAATTGAACTGCCACAGATTGCACAAAGAACCCTCCTCTGTAGATCTTAGGAGATATTCTCTCAATTTTTATTTGTACCATTCTTTCTTCAACTACAGTAATTTCTCCAGGTAACAACGGGCCGTTATCTCTTTGAGTATTTGACACCAATAGAGCTGTAACACAGAGCTGAAGGACAGCGCAAGCGCTCACAAAGTGTGGCAGAACCCCAAAATTACGCATCCCTCCAGTATCAAAACACGACCATTCCCCTTAGAGATATGTTAAAGACATTCAGACATAATGAGATACCTCAGTATTGCAAAGAACAGATATGCCTTAATTATTTTAAGGTGTTTTTTTTTTAAAAGCAAAATTAATCAACACTTAAAAACATTAAAATTCATTAATCAGTTTGACTTGCAGACAAGCATGTTTCTTCCCATTCATCCAACTGAGCCCCGGATGGAAAATGTTGGGGCACTCGCAGCCTCAGTGACACTACTCCAAGGTACAAATTTTAAAGTTTAGAAGCTACACCTCGTGATGAATCAATTCCTTTTCGAATCTTTCCCAGAGTTCTAAAACTGGCTCCTGTATACCACACCCAAACCATGCACTAAAGAGCATCAACCATTAATTGTTTCGTCTATGGCTAACCTTGGCATAGCGGTCCCTG
>NC_034418.1:8361751-8386751 GCF_002078875.1 Numida meleagris | reverse complement strand
TTACTGCACTTCTGTATCTGGGGCCTCTTAGCAGGGCTGCAACATGACACAAGATGCACAAGTAGGAAAGAAGTCAAGCTCCTAATGCCTGTTGCTAACTTGCTATATCATCCTGAGTGTGCTGTTTCACCTTTCCGCATCTCCGTTCCCTATCTATAAAATGGAGTTGCTGTTTATCACACGGTGAAACCATAAGAATTGCAGCCAATGGCTGTGCCGAGCTGTGGGGCCAGGGTGTAAGGCACCAGTGGCTGAGGTGACTGCAGGGCCTGGATGCCGCTCTGCTCCCCACATGGCCCCAGAGCACGTCTGAGGCTTGGCTCAAGCCTTCCCACAGGCCAGCACTGCTTCAAGCTTGCAGTGACTGCTTCTACTGTGCCCCACCAGGAATGATTCCCACTTTGCATCCGCATTAAAAATGAACACCAGTCTCCAGGTGTGAGATAAAAGCCCCTCCACCACCAGCACACACAAGGTTCACGTGTCTCCAGCTGAAATCTTGGGGAACTGCAAGGAAGAGGAATTCAGCATCCCTGTCAGCATGCCAGCAAACCATTCAGCGAATACTGAAGAAAAAGAGACTTGCATTTCTTTGTAATCATCCCTCCATCTCCTTGCCTGGCAAGTAGGCCAGAAACCCGAGTGAAGCCCAGGCCACTTCTGAACAGGCAGAGGGACAGCAGTGAGCAAGCCTTGAGAGCAGCACCACTCAGCACAAACCCAGACGGCCAAACATCCGAGGGAAAGCGTGTCATAAACAGCTAACTCCTCCACTTTGCAAATTCTGGCTGAACACTGGTGTGGTCTGGGTGATTTAAAAAAAATAACAAAAGAAGAGAGAAGGAATCTGGACTCCGGGGTTCTATTTCCAATACAACCACTGAGCTGCTGTAAAACTCAGTTTACCTATTTGACAGGCTTAGTTAATTAATGTTTGTAAAGTGCTTTGAGATCCCTGGATGATAGTGCTGTATAGGTATAAAGTATTATTATACTAGAAAGTAAAACGTCCCATAAAATAGATATTGCCCTAAATTCTGGTAAAAGTTAGTGCAATAATGTAAAAAGCTGGTTATGTGCCTACATTAAACCCAGATTTAAAAGCATTAGCACATCACCAATGTGCTCCTGTTTGGCATGTGTTTTATGCCCAATACCCTACTCTGGCACATTAACAATCTGTGTATTCATTTATCAGCAGTACATTTTGAATTGTATATTTATGGCACAGTGCACTTTTCATAGCTGAAAATTAATGAACATGCCTCTCTCGTAACAAACAAGCACCTGTGCTGCATAGTTAGTAATCGGAAACAGATTTATTTTTATTAGTGTATATGTGGGCAAAATTTCTATTTTTTTTAAAACTATGGTATGCTAAAAGCTTGATTATAAGAGCATATTCTGCCAAAGGATATCTTTGTTTTATAAACTTCTGCTTATATTTTCTGCCTGTAATATTTTCTTTTCAGATTTAGTGATAATGCCCTCATATAGAATGTAATCATTTGTTTGCAGAGCATACTTGTCTTGACAAATCAAGTTCTGAGCTGTTGCCGACCACTACTATAACAAAATGAAAATCCTCAAGTAATGAGGAAGATGGAACTGAATATTTAACCATTTCAGCTTAGCAGCACTTCCCAAATATCTTTTTTATCATTCACAGCTCTAATCAAACACTGCATTACCTTCATCAGTCTTAGCAAATTAATCCTGGATATGAACTCTTCCTATTTCCTGGTATGCTCCTCACCAGTTTTCCTTTTTATCATTTAAGGACAGAATTTAGGCAAGGAAAGCTTCAAAAACAAGAAACTTCTAAGCACTGTGAAATATGCCATATCCCAAGAACATTTACATGCTCCCTCCTCACCCTGTGTGTGGGCCAGCTCTGGCTAGTTCCTGGCCCTTAGTTTAATCTTCCTACTTGCTGCAGCTCTAGAGGTCCAGGTATGTCTTCCAGCACCATAACACAGATACAGTTATTCTATCCAAGTCTGCACTATCCCATTCATTTCTTTCTTGTGGGGCTGAGTTTAAGGAAGCATCTCCTGTCACTGCCTTCTCATACATGTGGCCTCATTGTTCCCTGCATGGCTCCTTCACAGCCTGTGGCCCCATCATTCTTTGTTGGGTTAGGAATTGGAGCTGGAAGAGTGAATGCAGTCCTTCATCACCCAACTATATCTGAATCAGATCTGCGTACCACTCCGCCAAAGATGCTACAGTCTATGATTGCATTGGTAATATTACAAATACCAACTTCATCATTGGTAATGATGGCAGAGAGAGCAGCTTATTCAATTTTACTTCACAGAGTATCTGCACAGAAAACAATCACAAACTCAGAACATAATCAAATATTTCTAGAGGTGTTAATCTGGGGGCCTCGCTTCCATTTTAGTAGAGCACAACTTCAAATCCAAACTTGAATATAGACTCTTTCATTGAGCACTTTAATAAAATTCATTTGTATATTAAGCTACAAACAACCTGTCAAAGCCCACCAAGAAACATGAACAAAACTCTTCTGGAATATGTCCTGTACGCCACATCAAGCCATGGAGCTAAGCTGTTCATCTCTGCGATGCTCTGTAAGTCTTGGATGCAAACATTGTTTTTCATTGGATACATCAAACAGTTTCCTATTCACGCACTGAGATGGAAATACTAAGAATGCCAAATCATCTAGCCCAAGATGACTCTTCTGCAATAAAACTCTCCTTAAAATAAAGCTATGTACTTAAATAGCATGTCATAAGAAAAGTTTTTATGAAGTGGAATTTCTAGGTGATGCTGAAGCCCTGAAGCTCTGATTTCCATAAATAAAGAACAAATCTAAGATTAGTTGCCCAGTCAACTCTTTCTCTTGCAGGGCTGGTGGGACACTTCTTGTAGGTACATTCAGGAAGATCACCAGGTATACCTCATTCACAACCTGGGCCAGTGGGCATGAAAATTTCTTCTACTACTTCAAAGTTATTATCTGCACCAGCTCTTTAATGCAAAGGTATCTAAACTCACATACTCAATGCCACCCCATTTCTCAGGAAGGGAACAATTATTTCTCTAACGCTGATAGCTGGATGAAGCTTTTCATGTTCAAGTCACTGCCCAACAGAATGTTTAAGCTCTGTTTTTGCTTAGAGCTCAGCAAAACAAGGATTTGGTTTTGGGAAACTTACATGCTTCAAGAGTTGTTAAGGGGTCCCTGGGCTGAACGCAGTGGGATTTCCAGAAAGCAGAAGCTGGGAATGGAAGTAACACGAGGAAATTTTGTCCTCCTTGGGGAAACATGTACAAGGCATGCCTCACTAATAACGCACTACGAAAAAAGGCAAAACGTTCCTCTGTGTCAGTAAATGCTGTCTTCTCAGTTTGGCCTTTTAATGCTGATGTCAATGGCAACCCCATCCAATTGTAAAAGCAGACCATGTTCCAGTAATTTTACAGCACTTCCCTACTATATTTTACAGTAATTGTCTACTATATTTTACAGTAATACGACTGTTAAAGCTATGATGATCTAAGGATAGAACCGTATCAGAATCTGCAAGAAGCAACAGCTTATATTAAAACTTAACATTAAAACAGCTAACATAACCCAAAAAAGCAGGGCTGCTTTTCAGGCACAAATTCATTTTCAAGGCAGAGCAAGCAGCAAACCTCAATTACTGAAACTAGACTCAAAGCAATTGCTCCCAGCCTACACTTACCTCATATTTAATAGGTTTGGGGCATTTTTAGAAATAACTTTCACATTTATTTTTCAGGAAAAATAATGTTAAGAAAATAAATTATTTGTTTACTTTTCAAGATATCAATTATAGCAAACACAGAAGCACTGAACTCAATGTACCTGTAAAGTGATTCTGCCGTGGACAGCACTATTCTGGTCTGGTGAGGAATAGACTGTAAACCAGTAAAGTCTGTACTGCATCTTACAAATGTCATGATAAAATGCAAATTTATAATAAAGGTCACCACCAGATACTAATCATTTTCTTTGAGGGAATCTAATCGTTTTCCATTGATGATTCAATAACTCCACAGTCATCTTTAAAATCTCCTGTAAAAGTTCATTTCAAAAAATATATGTTTTTGTGTGACATACCTTCCAGGTCTGGGCATCACATTTAGTATTTGAAGAAAGTGGAGAATTTTGTCAATCATGGATATTATCAAGTTAATTTTAGTGGTATTTCTGGGTACTTCTGGACAGTTGGGTACAAAAATATATTTTTGACCAAGTTCTATAATCCATAACAAAATAAAAATCCCCTTGTTTTATTATGAGAGTATATTACAAATGTTTTAGGTCAGTACAATGAAAAAGCTTACTTTTCCTTATCTGAAGGCCAAAAAGAATCCTGAAAAGTTTACATACTCAGTGTTCTGATTACCATTCATGAGAAAAAAAAGTACTATACAAAACATACATCATTCCCAGTATGAATTTATTGTTAATTGAAGTTTGGATAACTGATGATAAAGTATGAACTACTTCACCTGCCACAAACTCAGAGATTATTAAATATAGTTCAAAAAAAGACTCTTCTACTTAAATATTAAAAAGCAGAGGAGTGAGGCTCAGCTCAGTTTCACTAAATTCAGTGCACCACAAACCATTGCAACACCACTATTTCGCTTTTGTGCACAAAGGTTTATCCACAGATCTCAATGCATTCAACAAAGAAAGCTCATCTGTGTTTTCAAACAGGAGAAACTGGAGCATATAAAGCCAAAATTACTTGCCTAGGCATACAGAAACGTTTCTGGAAGAAAGAAACTCATTTCACTTACTCCCAATCTTATCCATCCCATTAGCATCAACAACATCCTTGAAGTAGCCTACAGCAAATCCAAATATTTAAAGGCACACATACAACTCATTTCAGCACAGCTGACCTGACAGACTAAAAGACAAACATCACAGGTAGAAGTTATCGCACGCATCACTATTACTGTGTCACTCCATATACACCAAGTTCTAAGAAATGTATGCTGCAACACCCTTGCAAAGTTACATCAAATGAAAGATTTATAATTGCAGAGTGGACTTGACTCAAATAAACATCTTAACTTAAAATAAATTCACAGTTTGTTGTGGAGGTACAAACTGAAGGAATTCTGCGTGACTCTAATTTCTAAGTTGCCCACTTGCTTTCTTTTATTTATTTTTATTATTTTATTCATTCTTTGTTCCAAAATACTTCTCAAGGCATCCTTATGCAACAATCCCCAGTGCCTGAAGGAATGCCAGGAAGCTCCATCTATTGCCAATGGTCTTCCATATTGTTGAATAGCAGTCCCAACAAAAAAACTGCTGTTGCATCACAGAGCTAAGAACAGACGTTTATGACTATTTCACTTCAACTTCTGCAAAACAGAAAATTAATATAAGTTCAAAGAGATCCTTAAATTAGTAAATATAAGGGAGGACAAGGACCATCTAACAAAAGAGGAAAGTTTTTCAGATCCTAAATTTTGGTTGGGAGACAGAAGTCAGACAGCTTTTGAGTTCATCTTTAGATAAATTTCACAAAGGGCTTAATATTTGTCATATAAATTCAAACACTTTTATCTTAATTGAATGCAAAGTCCAACAGAGGTTGTAGTAGGCATGTTTACACAGGTACCTCTTTACCTGTCACTGGGACAGCAAGCAAAAATTACATAAAAGAATCTGAAACAAGAGACAACTTGAAAACAGGGTAAGGAAAATGGTATGAAATTGTGTGAAACTGCATGGACAAATCCGGCTTTAAAAGAACGTAACACAAATCAAATTAAGGAAAATTCTCTTCTGAGAAAGGCACTGCATGGTCTTCAGACTGATAGCGGTCAAACATGTTCCTTACCCTGCTTAAAAAAGCCTTCTGTAGCACCTGTGTCTCATGCTAGAGGAGCAATCCACAGGAAATGGGGAATGATTCCGTAAATCAAAACATACCTGAGTGCAGTTCCCAGCACTGACACTGTTTTACATGATGGCTTTTCTTTTTTTGATCAGAAGTCAAGACATTAGAAGACAGTGTAGCAAGACAAGCCTGTGACGTTAGGCAGGATGGTTACAAGGGACTGCATTTCAGAAGAGCTCACTTCTGGCAGCTCATGCTTTTTCAAATGAAAATAAGATTATTAGCTCCTCTGCTTTCAACTGCTCATCTATGAATGAATCTAATAAGATTTGTGTGTATGAGTACATGTATATACATATGTAAGTATATAAGAGGGCTGCTCCAAAAGTAATACCTCCTATTTTATTAAGTTAGCCCACGACAGCAGAGGTGGATGTGGGCGGTACGGCAGCAGAGCTTGAACCTTCCCCCCAGCACTCCATTCTATGTTGTTGCTGTGTGACAGATGGCAGCAGAGGCACAGTACAACAAAATGGCATCTGACATGGTAGTGTGGATGAAGAAAAGGTGTGTCACTGAATTCCTCCATGAAGAAAAAATTGTACCCACTAACATTCACTGGCATTTGTCAAACATTTATGGAGACCAAACAGTGGATGTGAGCACAATGAAGCAGTGGGTAGTGCGTTTCAGCAATGGCAACAGCGATGTGAAAGACAAGCCACATTCCGGATGGCCATAAAGATTTTTACAAGCGCAGCATGCAGGCAAAAATGCATAGCTAATGCAGTGGTTGTGTTGGAAAAATAGCATTTTGTAGCTGAGCACTTGCTCTATCAAGCAGTCTCATTGTGCTCTTTGTATCTGTTGTAGGCTTCCATGGAAATAAACAGGAGGCATTACTTTCAGAGCAACCTACATACAGGTACATATACATAAAAATTGGGAAATGTATTATAAATCTATGATTAATACTGGTGTGGAAATGTATCACCCGTTGAGTAACACTGATAAACACAGTCATCCATTTTCCGTACCTCCTCCATCTTTCAAGGCCTATTGGGCTCCGCCACCTACAACATGTTAGCTAAGAACAGTAAGGTCATGGAAAGCAAGTTAATCACAAATGTAACCAGGCACACACTTGCTCCACAGTTGTCATGTAAAATCTTGATCTAAAAGACAACCCACAGCCAAACAACACTGTCTATTCCAAATCACCTACAAAGTGCTACTTGTTCTGCAGGCATTCAGTTTCATGTGGACTTCTCAGCAAGCCTCATGGAGAACATGCTGCAGACATCATCTCTGCAGGGTATGGATCTGCAGCGTGATGCAAGCACTTCTGCTGAAGCAGAAAGGCTTCCTGCAATTATTTTTGACAGGAAACAAACAACGAAAGACCTTCTGCTTTGAGCACTAGGCATCAAGGAGAATAAGTACTTTGGAGAAGTTAAGGAAATATTCTATACAACTCCTCTCCACAAAAATCTCCCTGCTATCATTTTTGACTGAATTGGAGACAACTCAACATCTCTACTTCTCCCTCTCCGAAAGAAATGGCATTAGTTCTGGAAAAAACCTCCCAGATATAAGGCTGGATGTCATTAGCATGTTAATTTTTCAAATAATGTGCTGCACAAAAGAATTCTGAATTTCACTCTCTCTTATTTGTGGGTATGATGCTGCTGTTCCTATGCAAGCAAAGCCCCCATCAAAATCAATCATGTTCCCCATTTTTTACGTTTTTTTTTAATGATCAAAATGCATATTTACACCATTACATAAAACTCACAGAATATGTAGAAGCACCTAACTTCAACAGCAATAAAACATGGACAACAGAACCTCAAGGAAATTAAATTAGTGAGAGCCTCTCCAGAAGAGAGATCTCACAACGAGTTTTCTTTGTCCCTAAATTGAGACAATTTTAATGTAGTACTTTGCAATTTTCTCAGATTTTGTGTAAATGATGCAACAAAGCATACAATTATTTATCCTTGTGGATGTTAATGGAAAGCCTAAAAGAAATTTTCTTAAACTTGCTGCAAACATCTTCCCTCAAAAGGGTATATTTCTTTTTAAAGTCAAAGAAGACAAAAAGAAAGAAAGAAAAATGAAAAGTTATACTGCTGATAACAGTGGTTTTAGCATCCACTAAAATGTCAGCTAAAGTTGCCAAATAAATACTTACATGCTGTTGATGACTGTTTGTTTAGGAAAAGGAGATTTAGCTGCTCACATGTTCATTAGCACACAGAGAAATGGATGAAAAATTCTTTTGGTGCTTAAAACTGATGCCATGGATGCTGCTTACAAGTATTTCTAATACACAGTGGGCAAAAGGTGAATAAAGACCAGATTAAGATATTTAAGGAAAGCAGTGACTGAAGTTTAAATGAAGGAAAAAATAAAGCGACCAACAAAAATGACCCTTCTTTTTTTCCTGTTACTCGATAAACTCAGAACGCTTGAAGCAGATTGCCTGCTATTTTAGCAAAATGTGGTGATTTCCGAGTGTTCCCGTGCTTTTACATTTTTGGGTTTTGCAATGATTCAGGCATTATTGCTCTGTAATAGGTGTGGCTGCCTTTGAAATGTAAGCTCACAGCTTCTGTAGCCAGTGAACCATTGCTGATAGGGCTGACTAGTCAGAAGCAAAACTGGCTAGTTATGAAACTACTATAGTATATCCTTTATCTCATACACATTTAAAGGATTTACCTATCTATCCCACTGCAGACCTACTCATTGAGTAGGAGCCAACAGCATATGATTGTGTTAATTAATCTGCTATTGTGAGTAAAGGAACAGCTGCAGTGGTCTCGTGGATACGTTGTCAAAGGAAAACAATGTAATGTTAAGCTTCTGACTGCATATTCTGTTACAAAGGAGGTTTACGAGAAGTTAAATTCATAAATCACAGATCATTTTTATAATAATAATAAATATCATCTGACCTTTAAAGGAAAGGTTTTAGCATTCTTAATTTCAGTTTGAAATATGTTCTGAAATACGATACTTAAGCTTTAACCCAATTCTTTGTTTTGAAAACAAACATTCCCCAGAAATGATAGGAAATGGTAGTAGCTATAGAAATGACCTCTGACTGTACTAGATACATGCCATTGTAGTTTTAACAAAGATCAGAGCCCAAAATATCAAGTTAAAAGAAAAAATTTTTGGCTTCCATCCAGCGCTTCTTCTAATAAAAACACAATTTCCAATATTATACAGAAATGCAGAATGAAAGGAACATTCATTACAGGAAAAACACTTATTATTTACACAGGATTTTATCTTTTTTATGTGAAAAAGGTACAAAAAAGACTTTTTCCTAAGTAAAATAACATAATCACTTTTGTGATTCAAATCTACCCCCTACCAAGCCCCTTTGGACAGCATATACATCGATGCTTTCATAAACGCCCAAGTGGTGACTGACCCACAAGAGAGAATAAATAATTTTATTATTTTTTTCTTATGGCTGGCACTTAAAACATAACCATAGCAAATTTCGTTAGAAATGCAAGTAGGAAAAGTTTCACAATTCAAAAATGCCTGGATTCAACAGTAACCTTTGCTATTGTCGGCATGATTTTATGGAAATACACCGAGAGCTTTTTAATTCATAAGTGGATTGCTTATTCAAATATACAGAGGAATGTAAGATACAACCATTATTTTAAATAACAGAGACAAGATTCTCAGTGGGTACAAACAACAAATCCCCACTAGAATCCATATTCTTATGCCACTTTACAGCAGCAGAATAGCTGTTCCAAGAAGTACTGTCTTTCAAGCAAACACATCAAATTACAGAATTCTTGCTCTGTTTTGTTTATTTCTTTTGACTGCTGCAGTTGGCTTCATTGGCATACACCTTTTTAGATGAGATATACTGCTACTTCATTTCTCATAAACCTTTTATGTCTATCATTCTTTTCTTATCTCTTTATTTTTGAAATCTGTTAAATTTGTGAAACCAAGGACCCAATCCAGATCTCTGGTACAATGGAATGGCTGTTGATTTCAAAGGAACTATGCCAATTTAAATCTCTACAATGTTCTGGCAGCAACAGAGATGTTTTGCTTCAACTGAAGTGGAACATATAAGAAAATCTGAAGTAGCTTTATTCATAATTTTAAGTGTGATTTAAAACAAAGAAAAAGAAAGGAGCATAATTTTAGATATGAATCACTAGCACACAACTTGATAACCCAGCAGGAACTGTACGGCACCAAACAACAGATTTCAATCCAACAGCAGGCTCCAAGGAGAGAGAGTAATGTCAGAAATTAGGACCCCTGTGTTTTAAATGCATGTAAGTGGTATCTTCCACATTAAAGGGTTACTCAAAATAAGAATCATTTTATGGCTCACAAAATGCAAGGTGAACTATGGATACCCAAATAAATAACATAAGTGGATGTTCTTTGTGTTTAGAGGATAGTCTTTCAAAGTAAATTCTGTAATTTGTTCACCCAATATCCCCTAGAAATAATACATGAACTCTTGAGAACTGCTATCTGTATTTGGGCACATACATGTTACTATTTAAGACATCTGACTATGCTTTTTTAAAATATCAGTATGTGTCTCCTTTCTGAAATACACACAAAGCATCCACCTCAATGCTGTAGGATTGCCAATTGTTTGCATAAGGTCATTAAAGAACACTTTGTAACTTTAATCAGGCTCTGTGAATTCATGAGCATCCTTAGTCACTGGGTTGATGACTTCAGAGAGGTTGACTGGGTTGGGCCTTCATTACTACTCGGTATTATGTTTCATTTTCCAAGTCAAAATTCTCAAATAAAACAATTTCTTGGACTTCTAAGTGAATAAAACAGTGCTATGGGCTGAGACATAGTTTGATGCTACCCACTATTTCCATTTGATAAAATATGTTGTCACTTTGGAGAAAATTGGTAGTTGGACTGGATGATCTTATAGGTCTCTTCCAACCTAGCTAATTCTAAAATCAGATACAGACTTTAATAGGAAATTACAGCTTTGATTACAATACAGTTCCTTTCAGGCTATGAAAAGAAGAAGCAAGTTCCCTAAGTTTCCAGAATGGAAATCAGAAAAGTTCCCAGATAATTGAAATTAAAAGGTAAATTGGAATAAATATTGAATTCTGTCACGCTTATGGCTGGAAGGCCACCCATGCAGCATCAGATATTACAGTCCTCCACGGAGGTTCTCTTTTCTCAGAGATTAAATGAATCTATCCTGCCAATTAACAACTGATTTTATCTCTATGATCCAGTTTCTTCTCGATCTTAGCATGAGTTGATAAAATTTATTCATGTTAATGTGCAACCAGTTAACCACCTGGCAGTGATCCTTTAAAATAATATTTTGTGATTTTGTAAAAGAATATTTTGTGATACTTCGGATGGCTACAAAAGCAAATGATCTAGAGGCGGCATTAGGGAATAGCACTTCAACTGCCCATTTGGCTGTCAAAATTGTTAGAGGCCTCTCCAAAATGCAGAACATCATATACAAGATACCTGTCCTTCAATAAACAGAAACTTAAGTGTTCTAGCTATTTGAGAGATGGTTTATGGTTATTCATCTGTGGACATATTAAAGTAAGACAGTTCTAAGATAATCCATGAATCGTGTAAGGTGAACAACTAGTACTGCTTTAGTCATCATAGTTTAACAGCCATTACTTATTAAAGCTGCCTTCTTAAAAAGTCACACTAATTTCTATTTTAATTGTAGCTATTTTAATGTTCTCAACTTTTGGTGTTACGTGACAGAAGAAAATGGTCTCAGCCAGTTCAAGAAGACGAATGCAAATATAGAGTTATCAACCTATTTGATGACTGATACAATAATACTTTTACTTTGGATCTACTCAAGATGAATGCTGGCTGCAGAAAAGTCTGCAAATTTCTAAAAAAAGAACCACAGAATTCAAGTACAGAAACTCAATATGGGCTAGCATATAAATCACTGGGCTGAAACATGGGAGATGCTCCACTAACTCTTCCTCTGTAATATTCAGTGACCTCAGGCAAATTCTTTTGCCTTTCCTGCCTCAGTTTTGCAACTTATCAAATTGAATTAGCAATATTTTACCTTTTCTCATTCATTTTGAGATTTATCAACAAAAAATAATTGCATAAAAACTAGTTGTTTATCCATTAGGCAGGAAAGAAGCTGATCTAATGATGCTAGTTAAATATTTTTTTCTTTTAAGAATAGTTGCAAATAAGTTGATATAAACATTATCAGTTCACCCTGTAATAAAACACAAATCTCTGCAGAAGACATCAAAAGAGAAGGCAAGCATAGATTCCATCAGGAACAAGGAAGTGCACAGTACTCTGATGAGAAGTGGACATTGCCAACAAAGACTCACGCATGCACAAGAACATTTGAAGTTTATGAATCTGTACTACCACGAGAAAGTCAAACAAGCTTCTCCCAGCCATCATGCTCTAAAAGCAGTGACAGCCAAGTACTTGACCCACTCTTTTGTAGTAGAATAAAGATGCATCCATTTCTAATGGCTGATTCTGTACAGGTATTCTGGCACTTGAGAAATTAACTACATTTGTTAAGACCTATTGTACTTATTCATAAAGCCTAAAATTTAATCACAGCATTAGCTAATGTTTCTCCAAGAATAACTATATTGAAATACTTCCTGCCCAAAGGCTCTTGGCTATCAGACATGTAAGTCATTAGTTTCTCAGTAGATGTTGCTCTTGCCAGAAGAGTAAGGACAAAATATATTTAAAAGAAAATCAAAAAGTGTTACGAATCAGCACGTCAAAAGATTTCAGTTGGAAGACAAAACACAGATAGTAATATTCAACATAAGCAGCACATGGATGTATAAAGTTAGACAACAACAATGTACTATAAAATGAAAGTACACAAGTAAAGATTTGTCCTGTGACCCAGTTCCAACCAAATGAGATAGCAGGAGATGTTAATATCATAAGGAATCTTCCACTTAAAGATTCATGTGGTAGGAAAAGACAGCTATTTACCGCTCAGGAGTTGGTTGGCAGCTCTAAGAATGCACTAGCTTGATGTCATGTGGAAACTGCACTGCATCAGCTGTGGAAATAAATGAAAGGCCACAAACACAACGGCTTCCAGTCTGAAATCCTTCATCAGTACTAAAAGAAATAAATAACTGAAACAACAAAACAAGAGAGAAAAGTACTGCCTGTTTTAAGTAAGTTATTCAATCCGCTGCAAATGAAGATGATAGCTAGGGAATATCAGTAGGATCACTCGAGGACATGAAAGCATAACCACAAACCACTGGCAGTACCTCCTGGCCCTCGAGCACCTTTGGATCCTTAGGATATCGGAAAATGATACATCAGTAAAAATTAAGTTTCTCACTGGAACTTAAGAGTTCCCAGTAAAGCCTTCATTGGATCCATTATGATTTTGGAAATAAAGCCTAAGAAGGGCTAAGCATTCCAACCAAAACTTCTGATCAAGGGTTAGGAAGCTCTGACATTATGCAGAGTCAACTAGAAACATATAAAACATATCTTCAGCCCTGGGAAGGTGTTGGGTGATTGCTGAGTATCACTTACTACTGCTTGTAAGTAATATAAGAGCTAAGAAAATGTTCCAAGGGGAAGTTAAAAACCTTCCCAGATTTGAAATTGAAAACATGGACAATGGGAGAAACAGAAACTGTGCTTTCTTCTGATACAGAGAAAAATGAATGTCAGCAACACAGACAGCAGGCAGAATGCAGTTTCATTTCTGACAATGCAAAATTAAATTTTTGACTTCTTTTTTAACAATTTTTCAGTTAATTCTGGCAATGGTAGTCATCAATGAAATTGCATTAAATGTAGAGTGCATGATCAAAGACTTAGCAACTCAGAAATAAACAGATTTAGGAGGCTAAGGCTGACCAGATCTTAAACTCCGTTAACTCTGGTTGAGGGCTTGCAAGACAAGGCCAACACGGCAATGTACACACACACATCAGAGTAAAGTTGAAGCTGCTCAGTATCTAAGGCTCAAAACAAAAACAAGAAAAAAAAAGATCGAAAGTTCTGTTTGAAAGTTAAAACATGTAGAGGAACACTTTTTAAATCCCACTGTCTAAGCCTGTTGTTGAGATTATCTCCATAATCTTAAAAATCAGTTGAGACACAGAAATAATGCAACGCCATGAGGTGCATGGGCAAGGGACACACGAGCTGTTGGCGTATCTGCTTGACAAAGGTATACGGAAGACCCATCCAGAGAGCACCCAAAACTCAGAAATGCCAGAAATACCAGCAAATACTACCGACTTTGGATGAGTCACCCAATTTAATTTCCCACTCATTTACTTACCTCATTGTCTTTTTGGTCTTTTCACCACTGCATTATTTATTCCCATAATAATATCATTTTACTTAAGGTTTTCTCATCATATGCATGGTAGTCATTTTCAACAGAACATACATCCCCTAGAGCTGTTTTTCCTGAGAAAATAAGGAACAGGGCAAAATCGTTTTCTGATTTTTTCCAGTTCTTTATGCTCTTGCTTACTCACTAAGGAAAAAGTAACTACACTGTAACTGACAAAGCAGGCATCCTAGGTTAGGAAGACAGAAAGGCAGATTCTGCCACGGGGTATGCACAGATCTAGAACCTGCAGATACATAATCATGCAGTGAAAAGATGATATAGAAATTAAGTACATCTTTTTGTGTTCCACATTTATTACTGCAGAACAGAGGACAGACAATGTAAATGTTAGACGTTTCTTCTGTGAATGACATTCTCTCGTCCTCTGAGAAAATGCGTGTGTGAAATGCTCCCAACTGCACAGCAACGTTCTCGGAAGAAGAACATATTGCAATTTCTTTGTATATCTGTTTCTATAACCAAATAATTCCTAATGAAGTAACTGTGGAAGAAAAAGGCCTAATATGAATTTTAGATGAACAAATTACAGCCATATTGTTTTTACACTCATACTTTAAAAAAAATTTTGGTGAGCTAAGGAAGGAATATTCCTATTCTTAATTTCAGTTGGTACCAAGATTAAGTACGAGCATTGGAGAGTGGTAATTGCACACTATCATATTCTGGATGTGACTTACAACAGTCATTACACTAAATCTATTATATTTGCCAAACCCTTTCAAGTCACAGCAACAGAAATTGTGAGAAGAACAGAAGCATGGGCCATCAGATGAAAAACGAGTCATATTCCTTGGAAAAATATTTGCACATCTTTTTTTCCTTTTTAAGAATCCTCTCACGATAGTGTGTTTATAGTGCTTCTAAAAGGAAACAACAGTTGTACTGATGATATGGGTCAAGTCTTATTTTGTAAGAGGTAACACCTCACTATGTGAAATTAAAAATTTGTAAGATGGTACAGAACCACTTAAGTGGCTATTCTTAGAAAACAAGATTCTTATCTGATCAAACATTTCTTGGTACGTTATTAAGTACAAGTCGAAGGACATTAAGTATCACAGAAAGGAGTCCTTATAAAAGAGGAGACCTACACACTCATCTGGATTATATGATCCACAATCATTAACTAAATGAAAAAAGAATTTCTATTTTTTAAATAATGTTAGTACATAGTGATTTTTTATAGCATCAATCAGAAGTACTATTCTGGTTTACCGACCACAGTACTTACTATCCCAGCTTCGTATCTCTGCAAAGCAACACAGTGTCATCAGAAACAGCCATCCCCCCAGTCAGAACACGACTGGTACAAAAATTGCCTTCAGTGACTGGTATCTTAATATCTCTAGCTTAATGGTATTTAGCATCAATAAATATACAGAACATAAATAGTGCCATGATCAATTAGGCAGGAAATCAGGGGTAAGAGAGCTTTTTTTTTTTTTTTTTTTTGAGATCTGTGCATTAGAGATACTTAAAAGAATGTGGTATTATTCTTTATTTCTGTTTTCAAGCATATTACAAAGGGAAAAAATATATATCTGTATTCTTAAATAATTCGGAAATACATCAGGTATTCCTGTAGTACTCTGATAAGCAATATAAATAGGGTTACAATCTCCCTCAGCTTAAGCCTTTCAAAGCCATGCTCCCAATCCCAATATACAGATGTGTGCCTGACTTCTACATTCCATTACAATCATGAGTTTCACAAATGGGATGTTTGAAGCCTATATGTCAATAACCAAATGAGTTGCAGTCACATGCACACAAGAAATAGCAGAAAAAGTTTAAAAAAGTGGACCCGCTGAACTTTCAAAGGGAAGATCTCCCTAAATTCTCCTCTAACATTCACCTGCACTGGAGAAGGTGGTTTTTTTTAGGAAAAAAAAAAAATCATACTTAACTCTACATTTCTTGTTAAATTTAAAATTAGAGCAAAATCAAACTCTCCTAACCAAAAAACTACTGTCTATATGCACTAAAAGCATTTATCGATATTTCCTAAAGACACATACTAGATTTCAAGGCCCAGTGGTCTGATCCAGAATACTAATTTGTGTAACGTACAATGTAAGCAAACTGAATCTACACTGTAGAAATCTAAAATGCTACCTCAACAGTTCTTAATTTACCTTTTAGCACTGAAAGCAGAGGCTGAGATCTGCGTTCCACGCTCATGTGGTCCTCTGGCTAAGGCAAACACCAGTGAAGAAAACTCCACTGAGACAGAAACAACTATTTCTTTACATAATACCAAATAATATGAATTAAATATATCTGATTTTCTTTCCCACTATAGCTGGTACTCCTGAAAAGCTATGTCAACATTTGCATTCAAGATGCTGACCAATAACGTACGTTTTAACTTACTATGGCAAATAAAACTTTGTGCCATATGGCTGATTAGAGATATTCTCTCTCTTTTTCTTCTCCTCTAAACAGCTGGGTGAGTAACAACAAGGAAAAGACAGTCAGCAGCTGCACACTGTTATCATTACTTTGATACTGCTTGAAGGAATCTAAGCCTTCCACAGGTATGCTCCTGAGATTAGAGGGAAAGAATTTTCCTCTCTAAATATGAGAGGAAACAGCTATGGGAGTTATAATTATGTTTTACAGGTGTCATCAGAACAATGCTTCCAAATTTTACCCAGAACAAACATACTCTTTTTCTATTTTGTGATCGAATTTTTCAAAGGCCTTCAGGGAAAAGATATAACTGTACAAAGGCAACAACAGTAAGTAAATAAGTATAAAGGCAAACACTTCTACTGCAGACTTCCCAACTTTATCTATTTCACCCATGCAACTTCAGTAGTTATCCAATAGGATCTGCAAACAGCATTACCCATTCGAGCTCTACATTTGATTATTGTGTACCAGGGATTCCCAAACTGGAATTTCTCTGCACCACCATGGCTGGCAGAGCCCTTGCTGGTAATCTGAGCAGGATTAACGAGTCATGTAGCTCTGGCTTTACGTAATTCAAAAAGTATTTGGAAAGGGTAACGGCTGTAGGAACTTTGCCTAATATTACCTTCAATACAAGCAGTTCTCTTAGTAGCCACAGGCATGGCTCATTTGGAAGTCTGTCAACTACAGCTGGTGATCAGAAGAGGGAGGCTGAAACAGCAGTTAAAACATGCTGAAAGAAGGGGGAAGACTATGAACACGGCTCTGGGTCACACAGCTCTTGCTCTGCCTTCACCTCCAACATTCCCGCTAGGCTCCTGAAGGGGAAGGTATTTTACCTCTTTCATTGTTGCTTTCTTATAAGTAAAAAAAATATATATTAGAAAACAACAACAAAACCACCATGTCTCATAAAATCCTGTGATCGTGAAGTTGTGTATGAGATAACAGCAGCCATTTTAGATCTGCTCTGGTGAAGTAAGTGACACCACTTGTGGAATGAAGTAAGGCAAACACGTTTTCAGTTTTCTCTTAGAGGCTTTAGGTTTGGAGAGTATATGGAGAATTTTCTCAGCCTCTTTGGAGGTCTGTGTTCCTCTTCCTTTCTTCTACGCTAAATAAATGCATGGTTGGACTATTTCACAGAGCAGTACAATTAAAGAGATTATTACAATACATTCAAGAAAAGTTATATTTTAATTTGCATGGTCAAACTTTTACAAAGACTTTAAAGACTGCTCTTGTCCAAGTCTCCATAGTAAAACTTATCACCAGAGCTATGCATCCTGTCAAAGGAAGGTGAATTTTGAAATTCTATGAGTTGCCAGACAGCACTCATCAGAGAAATACTTGCAGAAATTTCACAACTATGCTGTGAGCATATCACACAAACATAAAAAAGAATACCCGTTGAGTATATAAAGTTTCCAACTAGCCAGGGAACAGCAATTACAGCGCAGCACTAATTGTGGTCTTTGTGAATACTGAAGGTCTTTTCTATGCCCACACATACATTTCTGTTCTTGAAAAGCACCTAGAAATCTCTGGACACTACTTTACCAGCAGCTGTGTTATTTTTCTTTAAGTTTAAATTATTGTACATGGCTATCGTTGCTTGGTAGGGCTTGGCTTCCAGCATTGTAACAGTGATGGCTAAAGTCTGGGCTGGACTAAGAAACAAGCAAAAATTCAGAGGTGAAAATTACCTCTGTGGGGGTGGTTTGTATTTGTTAATGCCTTTTTTAAATTATCTTGGATATTTGCTTGAACAAGGTATTGCCAGTCTCTGCTCTCCAGGCATCCTAGCACTTGTACTCTTGTTGCTTTCAAGTTCAGTGTCACCAAGATACTTTCAGGCAACAGATCATCTAATGAAGAACAATATGATGTCAGTGTGTAATGACTTCTCGAGAAAAAGAGTGATGTTATTCAGCAATACAAAGAGACAGTCTCACTTTCTTCTCAGATAAACAACTTGGTAATGAAAGATTGTTTAGAGGTAAAGAACAACTGAAGGAAATTTAAAGGGGCATGGGAACTAGGGTGTTTTTAAAAAAAACAACATTCACTGTTAAATATTAGGAACGGACAGAAACACTGATTCTATTTCTACGGATACAAAATAAAAACTCAGATAATGATTTAAAAAACATGTTACGGACACTGAGGACGGAATTATCTCTGAAAACACAACAGTAAAACAGAGCAGTAAAAGATCAGAAAGGAATTAACACTACTCTCAGAATTGGCTCCAAGTCACTGATCATACCTGATGTAACTGATTAAAAGAAAGTAGATAGCACTGATAAACCAGAATTTGGGTTTATAGATCACGCAGTGTTAGGAAAGCTTGAAGTATGCTTGTAATATATTTCTTCATATACCTTAAGTCCACTTCATTGCTGGTGCAGTGCAAACTATGTGTACTGTAAATGCAAATCAGGTCCAAACCTCTGAAAATCTGTGTAGTTTTTAATTCACTAATGCCACCAGCACTCTAGATGCAGCAAAAAGATGGTCATTACACAAAGATGCCATGGGCCATTTTTAAATAGAATCCATTTACATTTACTAGAACCTTATTGCCAGTCTTAGCTTTGTTTTTTAATAGTGCTAAATAGTCACTTGGGAAAGCCTGTTATGTACAAAGAGTGCACACACAAGCTTAATTCTTCAGCAACTTCAGACAGAAGTGTAAAATGCAAGCTGGAGTCCAAAACAAGGAGGTAGAACTGAAGTAAATCTGACGCAAAGCCTAATCTGTCTTTTGTCTGTACAATCTGCAGAATATTTGAAAGGGGAGAAAACACGTCAATAAATATTGCATGATACTTGTCTCAAGGGAAGTTCTGAATTTTGTTCCCCATCCAGACGTAGATAATCAAAAGGAAGACCTTATAAGCCAAATACTTCAGGGTAGGTCATCTATTTCTACATCTCTCTCCCCACACACTGGCTGCATTCAGCTTAACAACAGAATACTCTTTAAATGGTAAGAGCTTAAGAAAATAGTAGATGCAGTATTTGTGACAGCAAAAGCTATTTCTAATGTGACTTCTGTGCATACTCTTTTTGAATGCCATAAAGTCAATGAACAGCTTTTGCATTTTCCTATCATTTTGAAGGGCAGTGCCTCTTTCCTGGCATACACTTTTGCATGTTTTTAAGAGAAGTGACATTACAGTTGTTGGCACTGTCATAGGCAGACAAACCTGGTTAGCTCAGTGTTAAATGCCTACTGAGTTTGATCAGTGGTGTGAGACAGCGCTGCACTGACAAAATACCAACCACGAACCTGGAGCACTCTTAGTTCGCACTCCTGCCCTTCTAATTTATACTTCAAAAGATGATGTTAACTGGTATTAGAACAGCAAATGACTCTATTCTTACTTCAATACTATTTCCTTTATTAATATTACAAAAAATGAACTATTAACTATATAGCAAAATAAAAGGTGTAAATGAAACACCTATATAACAACTATTAGATGCTCAATAGCTTACTCATCATTCCACAGTATAAATGTCAACCGATGTTCAAATTACCCCTTAGAGAAAGAGTCCACCTGTCCCACAATTTTTCTATGCAGTAGTCACATTAGAAGGATGCCCATTTTCTCGTGGTATTTTGAAAATTAAAAATTTTATGCCTTTAAGGTTTGTACAATTGCAACCTATTTCCTCTAAGTCTCTGGTTTTCAGGAGGGTTTTACAAGTGCAGACGTTAACCAGCTTTATTCATTTGGTTAAGTATTAAAAAAAAAACAAAACTAAAGAAGCTGCTTTCTGTCTATACTGTAAAGAAATGACATTCAGTAATCAGCTAAAAGTGGTTGGAGTGTTTTTTTCCATTTCCATTCAAGAATTAACAGAATTCTTTTAAATTCATCTGATGAATTTAACATTGTTCTCATTATACTACCTACTCATCTGGGACTGTTTTGAAAATAACTGAATGGAACCCAGTGCCTGAAACTATCTCTGCTAAAGAGTTCAACCCTTTTTCTTAACTGACCTTTTCTATTCTTAATACAATAACTTCCATTTTCTTTTTTGGTTTATCTCATATGGACCTTTCCTTGAACTAAGTCAGCCGCAATGAAAACACAGTTTTGAAATGCTGCCCTTGTGCTTGCCCAAATTTTCTCTAAAATTTAAAAAAGCCCTCTGCTACTTAACGTCCAGTGTTTTCTTTGGCCAAGGAATCTTTTGAAATTCCAACTAAAGCTGTGAAAACCCAGCTGTAGACCAAGCACAACAGTGTAGCATGTTGAGGATTTAACTCAAAAAAAAAACCTGCCATCTTCTCTAGGCCTACTAGCCTCATCAAGCTAAATTCAAGCCAGTAGTGCTTTTTAAATACACATCAGGAAGTAAAAAAATACAAAAGTGTTTAATCAATCAGAATTCTCTCAACAGAAACTGTAGGAACTTCACACCAATCAAGGCAGAAACTAACTAAGCGCACAGTAAGACAACATCACAGGACAAGGATGCACTCACCTTCTAATTACGGTATGTGAAAGTATAGCTTGGACATCCTTCTTTCACTGTAAGAAATTACTTTGATATATTCAGCTCTGCTCAAATTTGTCTGATAAGAGGTCATTCCCACATTTTTGGAGAGAATTAAAATAAAAACACTGCCTTACACACTTGGATTCTCCATTGTCTTGCACAAACATTTATATTTCTGCAAAACACATGTAAACTGGACCAAAGTGCTACTGTTCTAATGTTTTTATTTCCCACACACTGTGCAGAGGTGTAAATGATGACACAGTGTGCATGGGAGTACTGAATCAGGCCCCATATTGTCTGAAGATATATTAGCATGGGCTCCTATAAAAGGAAAACCGAGGACACTAAAACCACTGAGGAAAAGAACAATAATGTTTTTCATTGATAATGCTATACATGCTCTTAGTAATGAGGCACTCTCTCAACTCACTCTAAGTAAAGCAATTGGCATGTTCTTTAGATAGAGCAACAGTACAAATACAGCTGTGTATATCTGACACACAAGCATTTGATTTTGGACTTGCTGAATGTTCAGATAGTTGATGAGATCACTACAGTGTTGCTGTATATAAAAAACAAGGTATCCACAGCATGCCTAATGCTGACATTAATCAGTCTTCTCAATATGCTGAGAACCTGCACCAGAGTCACTACTGTGCATCTTTTCTTGCCTTAAGATATGTTTGCAAAAAAATTGCTATTCACCATCAGGGAGCTGGGAGGAGAATGCCTGGGAACTTACAGGCAGCAATTGTATCCACAGCTGTGAGTTCTTCAGCTCTGGCTGCTGCAAACGTTGTTTCAGGTCTTTTCCAAGTTCTTTCGATGCAAAAGAAATGGTGACTACTCCTTGGTGTTATTTCAGCAGTCTCACTGGCTTCAATTTCTCTCCCACATTCAGACAGCTACCGAAACTGTTAGTGACGAGAAGACTTAAGAGTAGAGCAAGGGTGGTGAAAGCCTCCATCAGACATTCTCTTCAATACAGACTTGCTGCGCCAAGCTTTAACTTAAAAGGTACCATTAGGACATTTTGGCAGATGGGTAACAAACATGGATTCTCTTGTACAATAGTTCAAATTTCAGATCTTCTTCTGGCTGCAATTCACAGCCAACGCTGTGCTATCGAGATGTTCAAGTCACATTCTCTTGTCTTTTCAGTATCACTGAATTAAGTGAGTTTGCCTTTCATGGCCAAGAATCAGTACGTTGAACAATGAGGCTTAAAAGTCAGAATGCTGCATTCTGAAATGTTCTGTACTTGTCCTCTGCATACTGTTTGTCCCTTTCAGTAATTTCCAGTTTCATCCCTTATGCCTCTTACAAAGTTCATTATAGTTGTACTGTAGTGATCATCATCACAAAGTTGCCACTTACATAAAGTTACTAGATGCTAGCATCCAAGCAACCACTGTATTATTTCTACACAGAATAGGAAATAACTGTGGTGACCCTGATACCACGCTGTGGTAAATGTGGTTGCACATTAACTTAATGTTCCTCACTGTACTAGCTCCACAATTATTTTAAGAAAAGGAATAAAATTATAAAATAATAGAATACTTGATAAACTCCTCCCCTTCAGAACTCTGCCTACTTTGCCAGTGACAGAACAACTTGATAAAGATATCACAGCAGATATCTGTTTGATCAAAGACATACACACAAATAAAATTAGGTATCAATGTCCACCCAACTAAAATAAAGGCACTGGAATATAGGAAAGAACAGTGACAGCCAATTTCCACTTCTGTCATTTTTCTTCTTTATATATACAAAATTGTCACATGCCCATCAATTTCCAATTAATTATCAAAATCAAAAAATCATAGAATCATAGAATCACCAAGGTTGCAAAAGAGCTTCAAGATCATCCAGTCCAACCATCCACCTATCACCAATAGTTCTCACTAGACCATGTCCCTCAACTCAACATCTAAATGTTCTGTTCTTTCCTTGAATTCTTTCCAAATGATGTAAAATAGCTGTTTGGTTTATTTTAGTTCATAGAAATCTTTGAATCACCTTTTGATCCCAGTTAGACCACAGATAGTATTCCATAAATCTCCCAGGAAAGTGTGAAGTACTTAATAGGGATGCTTAAGACATTCCAGAAAGTGTTTTCAGATTTGCTTTTGTCCCTCTCTGAATAGTTTTGTTAGGTCATTAAAAGAGAAAATCATGCAGTCTGATAGACAGACTACACCCCTACCTTGGTGTTGAGTGTTCAGTTTTCAATTACATTAGCCTATGACATATGTGGCAAGGCATTCGTAAGACATTTAATGAACGGGAAACCTAAAATGACACAGGAAGAAAACACAGCCAGTACAGAAGACAGGGATGAGCAGGAGATTATATACATCCTACTTACAGCTGTCCTTACAAGCACATTTTAAATGTAACTGGTAATATCCACAGTTTAACTAGGGTGATAACCAACACTAGCACTGAAGTATCCATGTTGCTCTAGGAATCAGAAATGGGCTCAAACACCCAGCAGTCTTTTCCTTACTTTTGCTTCCAGCTCTCTTGGTTAGTATATAAATGTGGCCCCAAGTACAGCTATTCCACTGTGGGGACACCGAGAAGGCCCAATGCTGGCTTTGTCCCTCAGGTGAGCTTGCGCTATCTCAGGCATTTTGGTTCTTCAGGAATTTAGGCTGCATGTGACTGAGCTCTTAAGAATGTCACACTCCACACCATGTGATAGCAGCATACAAACAGAAAATGCCATACTGGTATTTCAGCCTATTCTTGGACCTCTGCCTAATGTTTCCTTCCCCCTCGTCTTCCCCCACACTTTTGATAATACTCACTTATGCGCTGGCCTCTGAATTTGCAGCCAAGCCTCTGGGTTTTATCTAGGCCCCAAAGCAGCTGTCTAATAAATCCTGAGACCATCTAAACTGCAGATAGCTTATGCAATCAGATCTTTGCAAGTACCACTAGCAACTCTGAAAGATGGAAGAAGAGTGTTACGTTGGGCCAGCCAACTACATCGGGCCAATGCCAGGGAAGAAGCCCAAGCTCAAGGCCGAGTTTGCTATAGACAAGAGGGAAGGGATGCTCTACCACTGGGAGCAGTATTATCAAAGCCTTTTTAAACTACATGTCAGCGTTGCCAGCTGATGCAGGTACAAACCCGGATCACAAGGTCACAACTCAGGTTCCTTAGTCCTCCAGAAGAAGACAGTATTTCTGAGACACACAGAACTCCATCCAGGACTCACGGGCTTCCAGTCCACCCTGGCATGTAATGCTAGGTGATGAAGGAAGGCTGAGGAAAACCAGTAGAATTCAGGTACTCAAATGAGTGCCAGCCTTGCTAGGAAGGTGACACACGGGGAGTCTGAACTTCAGGCCTCCTTACTCTATCTTAGATTCCATTGTAATTGTACAATGGTGTTCCTATACCCCATGAGAATGGCCTTGACAAACCACAAGAAGCAATCTAGAAATGACTCCAAAATGCAACAGAAATATATTATGGTCTCGATATGTCAGAGATCAGTGGAACAATGGAGAACTGGAAAGCTTGGAGGAGGTTCCTATCTTGTCTGCGTTGAAACTCTAAATTTATTATTTAATTTCTAAATGAAAGCAATCATCTCTTCAATGTAGCTGAGAGCTGTCTTAATAATAGATATATCATACCACCAGTTGCAATCCTATTTACCTAGAAATATACACACAGACTGCAATCTAAGCACTAAACACAAAACACTGTCTTGTGCTTTTATCTCAGCAAATAAAAGTACATTTTTTTATGATCAAA